>NW_028260368.1:14066300-14078800 GCF_056163025.1 Triticum urartu | reverse complement strand
ATTAGGGTATTTACACAGAGGAATGGAAAAAATCGCGGAAAACCGAACTATTATACAATACTTACCTTATGTAACAAGGTGGGATTATTTAGCTACTATGTTTACAGAAGCAATAACAGTAAATGCACCAGAATTCTTGGAGAATATTCAAATACCACAAAGAGCCAGCTATATTAGGGTAATTATGTTAGAATTAAGCCGGATAGCTTCTCACTTGCTATGGCTTGGACCTTTTATGGCGGATCTCGGCGCACAGACTCCTTTTTTCTATATTTTTAGAGAGAGAGAATTAATATATGATCTATTTGAAGCTGCTACAGGTATGCGAATGATGCACAATTACTTTCGCATCGGAGGAGTAGCCGCCGATCTACCTTATGGATGGATCGATAAATGTTTAGATTTCTGTGATTATTTTTTACGCGGAGTTGTTGAATATCAACAACTTATTACACAGAATCCAATTTTTTTAGAGCGAGTTGAAGGAGTAGGTTTTATTAGCGGAGAAGAAGCAGTAAATTGGGGCTTATCGGGACCGATGTTACGAGCTTCTGGAATACAATGGGATCTTCGTAAAGTAGATCCTTATGAGTCTTACAACCAATTTGATTGGAAAGTCCAATGGCAAAAAGAAGGGGATTCGTTAGCTCGCTATTTAGTACGAATTGGTGAAATGAGGGAATCCATCAAAATAATTCAACAAGCTGTAGAAAAAATTCCTGGAGGACCTTATGAAAATTTAGAAGTCCGACGCTTTAAGAAAGAAAATAATTCTGAATGGAATGATTTTGAGTATAAATTTCTTGGTAAAAAACCTTCGCCCAATTTTGAATTGTCAAGACAAGAGCTTTATGTAAGAGTAGAAGCCCCAAAAGGTGAATTAGGGATTTATCTAGTAGGAGATGATAGCCTTTTCCCCTGGAGATGGAAAATCCGTCCACCCGGGTTTATTAATTTGCAAATTCTTCCTCAGCTAGTTAAAAAAATGAAATTGGCTGATATCATGACGATATTAGGTAGTATAGATATCATTATGGGGGAAGTTGATCGTTGAAATGATAATAGATAGGGTAGAGGTAGAAACTATCAATTCTTTTTCGAAATTGGAATTATTAAAAGAAGTCTATGGACTGATATCGATTCTACCCATTTTGACCCTCCTTTTGGGAATAACAATAGAGGTACTCGTAATTGTGTGGTTAGAAAGAGAAATATCTGCGTCGATACAACAACGTATTGGTCCTGAATATGCTGGCCCCCTGGGCCTGCTTCAAGCTATAGCAGATGGGACTAAGCTACTTTTTAAAGAAGATATTCTGCCATCCCGAGGAGATATTTCTTTATTTAGCATTGGACCCTCTATAGCAGTCATATCAGTTTTATTAAGTTTTTTAGTTATCCCTTTGGGATATCATTTTGTTTTAGCCGATCTTAGTATTGGTGTTTTTTTATGGATTGCCATTTCAAGTATAGCTCCTATTGGTCTTCTTATGGCAGGATATAGCTCAAATAATAAATATTCTTTTTCAGGCGGTCTACGAGCTGCTGCTCAATCCATTAGTTATGAAATACCATTAACTTTTTGTGTGCTAGCAATATCTCTACGTGTGATTCGTTAAAATAGATCTTTTTCCTATAAAATCCATTAACTATTTATATTCCTTTTCTTATTTAGTATTTGGGTTGGTAAGTTAAACTAGATAGCTATATGAGTGAAACAAAACAGCTTATAAATTTGTAGTAAAAAGAAAAAATCTCATTTCCTACGTACAAGAAAAAAGTGGAAGTAAACATAAGCAGTGTAAACTCTTTATCCCAAGGTTGATATTTTTTAATTAGTCATCATATCTTGAAGCGGCCAAGAATAAAGGATTCACGATATGGAATTCCATTACTAGAATACTCCTAGTTATTACTATAACTTAATAATCCATAAGAAGAATCCACCAAAAGTTAGTGAAGGGTTAGGAACACTAAAGTACATAAAGGATTAGTAATGGAAAATCTAAAACATTAGAGATTTTTGCCCATAAAAGGAATCATAATAAGGACTTGCAATTTGTAGAAATTATCAAGTAGTACTTTCTTCGGATTCCGATCCAGAGTATGTTCCCATTCACTTGTTAAGGAAATGGCTATCAAGAACGAATTAACCCTTTATCCATTTTTTCTTTTTAAATACCCCCTCCCTGGGGAAAGAAGAATAGTAAAAAAGATATGGAGTGCACTAGAAAAAATTTTCATTATTTCCTTCCTCTATCCATATTCATGCAGAATTGCTCATGAACTAATACCCAACTCTTTCCATTTATTAATTGAATTCCTATAACAAGTAACAAGTGTTTTATTCCAAGATTAAGTTATTACTGAACAAAGAAAAATTTTCATTATATTATAAAGGATGAGATCAATTCGGAAGCGCTTTTTCTTATTCTAGCAGACGGAATTCCTTTGGTCTAATTTAGGACTTTCAAATCTATTTTATTTTATCTAATTCTATCTACGCCCCCGGGGCTAGGAACAAAACAGTCCTTTCCTTTTTCTGATCATAGAGAAGCCGTATGAAGCTAAGGTTTCATGTACGGTTTTGAAATAGCGGTGGGAACTGTGATGTTATCACCGACTATGATTATCTAACAGTTCAAGTACAGTTGATATAGTTGAAGCACAGTCAAAATACGGTTTTTTTGGATGGAATATTTGGCGTCAGCCTATAGGTTTTCTGGTTTTTTTAATTTCTTCTTTGGCAGAATGTGAAAGATTACCCTTTGATTTACCAGAAGCGGAGGAAGAATTAGTAGCAGGTTACCAAACTGAATATTCCGGTATCAAATATGGTTTATTTTATCTTGTTTCTTACCTAAATTTATTAGTTTCTTCTTTATTTGTAACAGTTCTCTACTTGGGCGGGTGGAATTTATCTATTCCCTATATATCCTTTTTTGATTTTTTCCAAATGAATAAAGCAGTTGGAATTTTGGAAATGACAATGGGTATATTTATTACATTAACTAAAGCTTATTTATTTCTCTTCATTTCTATCACAATAAGATGGACTTTACCGAGGATGAGAATGGATCAGTTATTAAATCTTGGATGGAAATTTCTTTTACCTATTTCCCTGGGCAATCTCTTATTAACAACCTCTTCTCAACTTGTTTCACTATAAATAAGATAATACAATAATAGTAAGAATATTTTCAACACAAAAGCTCTCTCAAACAAGAGAAAGAAACATATCTTTTTCATAGATATTTAGAATGAATATGTTCCCTATGGTAACTGGGTTCATGAGTTATGGTCAACAAACAATACGTGCTACAAGGTACATAGGTCAAAGTTTCATAACTACCTTATCCCACACAAATCGTTTACCTATAACGATTCACTACCCTTATGAAAAATCAATTACACCAGAGCGTTTCCGAGGGCGAATCCACTTTGAATTTGATAAATGTATTGCTTGTGAAGTATGTGTTCGCGTATGTCCGATAGATTTACCCGTTGTGGATTGGAGATTTGAAAAGGATATTAAAAGAAAACAATTGCTTAATTATAGTATTGATTTCGGAGTTTGTATATTTTGTGGCAATTGTGTTGAGTACTGTCCAACAAGCTGTTTATCAATGACTGAAGAATATGAACTTTCTACCTATGATCGTCATGAATTGAATTACAATCAAATTGCTTTAAGTCGGTTACCAATCTCCATAATGGGAGATTACACAATTCAAACAATTAGGAATTCGTCTGAAAGTAAAATAAACAAAGAAAAATCTTCGAATTCAAGAACGATTACTGATTACTAAACTTTGATTTTGTCTTTCTGTTATAAAAATCTAATAATTCTTTATTAAACTTTAAAATTAAACTATAAAGAAAAACGAAAAACTACTGCTTATTGGAAATTATTTCTTATTTTAAATCAGACTAGATTTTCGTGATATAATATAATTTATAACTATAAGTTTATACACAAAAAAATACCCTAATCCTTTTTTCCTTCCTTGAATCCTTTAGTTTTAGTCAGTTCATGAAAAATTTTATACTATTAATTTCTTTTTATCCATAATGGATTTACCTGGACCAATACATGAGATTCTTATGCTATTTGGGGGATTTGTTCTTCTACTAGGGGGTCTAGGAGTAGTATTACTTACCAACCCCATTTATTCTGCCTTTTCGCTGGGATTAGTTCTTGTTTGTATATCCTTATTCTATTTTTTATTAAATTCCTACTTTGTAGCTGTCGCACAACTTCTTATTTATGTGGGAGCCATAAATGTCTTGATCATATTCGCTGTAATGTTCGTAAATGGCTCAGAATGGTCTAAAGATAAGAATTATTGGACTATTGGAGATGGGTTCACTTCACTCGTTTGTATAACTATTGTTTTTTCACTAATGACTACTATCCCAGATACGTCGTGGTATGGAATTCTTTGGACTACAAGATCAAACCAAATAGTAGAACAGGGTCTCATAAATAATGTTCAACAAATTGGAATTCATTTAGCAACCGATTTTTATCTTCCGTTTGAACTCATTTCCATAATTCTTCTAGTTTCTTTAATAGGTGCAATTACTATGGCTCGGCAATAAGAAAACTTAGAAAAAGTACAAATTATAAGAATTGCAAATCTAAAATAAATAACTAAAGAATCACAATTTTGATTTAGTAAAATCCATCTACTGCCAACAAATACCTCCTTTTTTTTTTTTTTTTTTTTCTTTTGTTGTGTAATTGTTCTATTGTAATTAATTGAATCGGTTCAATTCTTGCCCTCATATTGAAATGAATCGAGATTGATAAGGAGTTAGTTAATGATGTTTGAGCATGTACTTTTTTTGAGTGTCTATTTATTTTCGATTGGTATCTATGGATTGATCACAAGCCGAAACATGGTTAGAGCTCTAATATGTCTTGAACTTATACTGAATTCAATTAATCTAAATCTCGTAACATTTTCTGATCTATTTGATAGTCGCCAATTAAAAGGAGATATTTTCGCAATTTTTGTTATAGCCCTTGCAGCTGCTGAAGCCGCTATTGGACTATCCATTCTTTCTTCCATCCATCGTAATAGGAAATCCACTCGTATCAATCAATCTAATTTATTGAATAATTAGACTTTTGAATAATTAGACATAGAATCCTCTAAACAAAGGCGCACATATTAAAATAAATAGAAATCAATACTATTTTCTTAGTATTATTTGAGAATATCCATTTTTTTTAGTAGATTATTGCATAGTATTCTTTTTCACTTAAATGAATTTTTGTATTTGTAATTCATTGATATTGCAATTTGAATATTGCAATAATTTATATTGAAAAGACGATAGCCAATTTATTGGCTAATTCGAATTCGTCTGTACAATTCGTAAAATTCTTTCTTATTTCTTATTTATTGTTGAAATCCAAAATTAAAGTCTCTTGGCTCTCTTCACGCTTTCTCACAAACAGATTAAAAAATAGATTTTTTTTTTTGAAGTTTGGATAAACCATTGCTTCGTCTGGTGTCTACAATACATATGACTCATTATAGTACTAATTTCATTTTTACCAGATCGAAAAATTTTATGTTGAAAAGAAAAATTTATAGATCCAATGTCACATTCCGTAAAAATTTACGATACATGTATAGGATGCACTCAATGTGTACGAGCTTGTCCAACAGATGTATTAGAAATGATACCCTGGGATGGATGTAAAGCCAAGCAAATTGCTTCCGCGCCGAGAACCGAAGATTGTGTGGGTTGTAAGAGATGTGAATCTGCCTGCCCGACAGATTTTTTAAGTGTCCGCGTTTATTTAGGGCCTGAAACAACACGTAGCATGGCTCTATCTTATTGATACGTTACAAAAAACTTCACTCGAATCGTCTGATTCCTCTTTACCGAAGAAGCCTGTGCTCGAAATAATCGAGCACGGGCTTTTCTGGTCAAAACGTATCTTGTCTTTATCACTTTATCATGAGTTATTTTCCTTGGTTAACAATACTTGTTGTTTTGCCGATATTTGCAGGTTCATTAATTTTCTTTTTACCTCATAAGGGAAACAAAGTCGTTAGGTGGTATACTATATCTATTTGTTTATTAGAATTCCTTCTAATGACTTATGCGTTCTGTTATCATTTCCAACTGGAGGATCCCTTAATCCAATTAAAGGAGGATTATAAATGGATAGATGTCTTCGATTTCCACTGGAGATTGGGAATCGATGGACTTTCATTAGGATCTATTTTATTGACAGGATTTATCACTACTTTAGCTACTTTAGCAGCTTGGCCAATTACACGGAATTCGCGATTATTCTATTTCCTGATGCTCGCAATGTATAGTGGTCAAATAGGATTATTTTCTTCGCGAGACCTTTTACTTTTTTTTATCATGTGGGAGTTAGAATTAATTCCTGTTTACTTACTTTTATCCATGTGGGGGGGGAAGAGGCGTCTATATTCAGCTACAAAGTTTATTTTGTATACTGCAGGCGGTTCCATTTTTTTCTTAATCGGAGTTCTGGGTATGGGCTTATATGGTTCCAACGAACCAGGATTAGATTTGGAAAGATTAATTAATCAATCATACCCTGCAACCTTGGAAATACTTTTATATTTTGGCTTCCTTATTGCTTATGCTGTCAAATTGCCGATTATACCCCTACATACGTGGTTACCAGATACCCATGGGGAAGCACATTATAGTACATGTATGCTTTTAGCGGGAATATTATTAAAGATGGGAGCATATGGATTGATTCGGATCAACATGGAATTGTTACCTCATGCTCATTATCTATTTTCGCCCTGGTTAGTAATAATAGGAGCGATCCAAATAATCTATGCAGCTTCAACTTCTCTTGGTCAACGAAATTTCAAAAAAAGAATAGCTTATTCCTCTGTATCTCACATGGGTTTCATAATTATAGGAATTGGTTCCATAACCAACATTGGACTCAATGGAGCTATTTTACAAATATTATCCCATGGATTTATTGGTGCTACACTTTTTTTCTTGGCAGGAACCGCTTCTGATAGAATGCGTCTTGTTTATCTCGAAGAACTGGGGGGAATATCTATCCCAATGCCTAAAATTTTTACCATGTTTAGTAGCTTTTCAATGGCTTCTCTTGCCTTACCAGGAATGAGTGGTTTTGTCGCAGAATTAGTAGTATTTTTTGGACTAATTACTAGTCCAAAATTTCTGTTAATGCCAAAAACACTAATTACTTTTGTAATGGCAATTGGAATGATATTAACTCCTATTTATTTATTATCTATGTTACGCCAGATGTTCTATGGATACAAGCTATTTAATGTTCCAAACGCAAATTTTGTGGATTCTGGACCACGAGAACTCTTTATTTTAATCTGTATCTTTTTACCAGTAATAGGAATTGGTATTTATCCAGATTTTGTTCTCTCCCTATCCGTTGACAGGGTAGAGGCTCTCTTATCCAATTATTATCCTAAATAGGTTTGCTTTTTTTTACTCGTCTGCTCTATTAATGCAGAAATAAGTAAAAAAGTATATAATGCAGAAATAAGTAAAAAAGTATAATTAGATCTATCTCGAATTTTTGAGAACCCTTTGATAAGGCGTTCAAGGGGTTCTCAAATAAAACATAAAAGTAAAAACCTTCATTTCATGAAGGTTTTATTTTATGTAATCATTTAGGTGTTAATGTAAACGAACCATAACTATGTAAGCCTATTCCTAATAGATTTATACCAAAATAACAAATCCAAATTATAAGAAATCCTATCAAAGCTATAAGTGCAGAATTCGTACCCTTCCAATTTGGATTTGTTCTACTATGTAAATAAATTGCGAATATGGTCCAAGTAATAAATGCCCAAGTTTCCTTAGGATCCCAATTCCAATAGGATCCCCAGGCCTCATTAGCCCATACTGCTCCACAAAGAATACCTACGGTTAAAAGGGTAAATCCTAGGCTAATGACACGATAACTCCAAGAATCCAAACGCTCCGTTAATTGATATTTGTAATAATTTGGAAATGAAGGGACAGAGGTTCTTTTTAAAGCACTTCTTTTTGCATAAAAATATTTAATATCACTAAAGAAAAATGTTTTATTTAAAACATTTTTTTTCTTTTTAGAAAAGAAATGGAAATTATTTCGAAATCTAATGATTAGAATAGCGGCAGATAATAAGGATCCGCACAAAAGAGTTGCATAGCTTAATAACATCATACTGACATGCATCATTAACCACTGAGATTGTAGAGCAGGTACTAGTATCGTGGATTGATGCATTTCAGTTAAAAGACCCGATGTGGCAAAGCCTTGCGTTAAAATAGTACTTGGCGTAGTTATTGTGCTTAAATCATTTTTAGAGTTCTGTATTTTAGGAATGGTATGAAGAATATACAGGGCCCATGAAAGGAAGATCAATGACTCATATAAATTACTTAATGGAAAATGTCCCGAGGAAGCCCAACGAGAAACTAAGAATCCTGTTATAGAGAAAAAAGTAACTATCATTCCTTTTTCTGACGAATCGCGTAATCCTCCAAGTTCACGAACTAATAAGGTTATAAAATGAATCGTAATCACAATTGAAATCGTTGAGAAAGAGATATGAGTTAGTATATGTTCTAAAGTTGCAAATAGCATAAGGGGAAGGTCCCATTACAAAATTGTAAATTTCGAATTGATTTCTAATCTATTGTATTCTTTTTCAAGAATGCCGCCACTCGGATTCGAACCGAGATGCTTGAGCACTGCTTCCTAAGAGCAGCGTGTCTACCAATTTCACCATGGCGGCTAACTTCAAATAATAGGTAACTTAAAAGAATAATAGCTATTATCTTGGGAATCGTCGATATTGGGAAAGTCCATAAAATTTAGGAACATTAGAGTTTTCATTAAAATAGACTTCGTTTGGTAGTATCGTTTCCATTTTTTTTTTTTACAATAAACTCTTGCTTTGCCCAATAGAAACACAAACACTGCTTGAAAGAGTTGGAACTTCTTTTTTCTAACTTGCAATTATAGAACTAATTTTTTCTAATTAATTTCCCCTTTACATTTTGAAAATTCTTTCAATACAATGAAAAAAATCCAAAAGGGTTTCTATTTAATGATGAAATTAAAATAAAATGGATAAATAGAAAAGGCTTTTTGGATTTTTTAAAAATTTCTAGAATGAAAGTCTTTATGCTCTTATTAATAAGATTTACTAACCTTATGATTTTGGAGAAGATAGGTGGAAGTTGTAAGTCCTATTGTAAGAATACTCCACTTTTCATAATTTTCCTAATAGAATATGAGGATTCTATTAGGAAAATTATGAAAAGTTCATTGATAGGAAAAGAATACTTAGCACACAGTATACCAAACAAAACTTTTTTTTTCTTGTATATATAAGATAAGAGGGGTTTTTTGTTCTAAGAATATTGTACCGAGTAATTCGACACATAAAAGTACATTCAAAGAAGAATCCAAATTATTAAATAATTGGAATTCTTTTTTGATAAGTCAATTCATATTATTCCAAAATCTTATTATTTGTTTGTTGCCCAGAAAAACCCTTTGGTTTTGGATGCTCATTACCGCTCGAAAATGATCTTGATTTTACTAAAGAATAAGATTGTACTATGGAAAAATAAGTCTTTTTCTTCCAAATATTTTTACGAATACGCTTTTTTGACATTGAAGTACGTTTTTTTGGAACTGCCATTCAAAAAGGAAATTACTTTTTTCTAGTTGTATGTGAAAGACATCTATTGCTGCAAATCAATCCTTCTTTCTTCTTTTTATTAGTATTTATACTTAGATACTGAAAGATACTTAAATTTTGAATTATTTTTTACTTCATTTTGTCTAATGCGGATAAGACAACAAGAATTTTTTAACATTTTTTCTTTATATATTTTATACTTTTTTTTTAATAATATAGAATATATAGAAGGGTTTCTCATTTAAATCTATTTATATCTATTTATATATCAAGTATACTCCATATATAGATATATGGTATGGAAGCCTATCCCCCATATAAGATAAGACGGGGGGATAAAAAGAAGGGAAAATGAAAATAGTTAATTAAGTTCAGAATGGTATTCCATAAAGGAAAGGAATTCCAATCAAAACAAAAAATACTGAGTCTCTTAAACAAGACATTCTAAAACTTAGGTAATTTATAGTCATTAGAATTTTAGTTCTATATGAAGTAAGGACTATTCGATAATTTCTTATAAACATAGGTTTTCATTGGAATTCACTCAATCAGTTAATTATGGAACAAGAGAGCTGTTTCATCTTTGTTTTAAAGAAATATAAAAATGAATTATGAATAGAAAGTAAAATGATTCCACTTTTTTTTTTTTATTTTTATAAATATCTTTATTTAGTTAATAAAATAACTTCGTTACCTAGTTATTTTATTAACTTTTTTAATTTAACCAACTAAACCCATTCTTAATTTTTAATTATTTCAATGAGATAAATTTTGGAAAAATTAAGAATTTCAGTATTTTTTCTTATTCTTTTTATTTATTCTTTCAGAAAGAGATAAGAATTGGTTTGGTGAATCGGAAACAATTTTATAGAAAAATTGAAGTAAAAATTGAAGTAAAAATTGCAATTTCTTTTCTTATGGAACATACATATCAATATGCATGGGTAATCCCTCTTCTCCCACTTCCAGTTATTATGTCAATGGGATTTGGCCTTATTCTTATTCCGACAGCAACAAAAAATCTTCGTCGCATATGGGCTTTTCCTAGTGTTTTACTCTTAAGTATAGCTATGGTATTCTCAGTTCAACTGTCTATTCAACAAATAAATGGAAGTTCGATCTATCAATATCTATGGTCTTGGACCGTCAATAATGATTTTTCTTTAGAATTTGGATACTTGATTGACCCACTTACTTCTATTATGTTAATACTAATTACTACTGTAGGAATCCTGGTTCTTATTTATAGTGATGGTTATATGTCTCACGATGAAGGATATTTGAGATTTTTTGTTTATATAAGTTTTTTCAATACTTCCATGTTGGGATTGGTTACTAGCTCCAATTTGATACAAATTTATTTTTTTTGGGAACTCGTGGGAATGTGTTCTTATTTATTGATAGGCTTTTGGTTTACACGACCAATCGCAGCGAGTGCTTGTCAAAAAGCTTTTGTAACTAATCGTGTAGGGGATTTTGGTCTATTATTAGGAATTTTAGGTTTTTTTTGGATAACAGGTAGTTTAGAGTTTAGGGATTTGTTCAAAATAGCTAATAACTGGATTCCTAATAATGGAATTAACTCTTTACTTACTACTTTGTGTGCTTTTTTATTATTCCTTGGTGCAGTTGCGAAATCCGCACAATTCCCTCTTCACGTATGGTTACCCGATGCTATGGAAGGGCCCACTCCTATTTCGGCTCTTATACACGCAGCAACTATGGTTGCTGCGGGAATTTTTCTTCTAGCTCGACTTCTTCCTCTTTTCATATCTTTACCTTTGATAATGAGTTTTATTTCTTTAGTAGGTACAATAACACTATTCTTAGGAGCTACTTTAGCTCTTGCTCAGAGAGATATTAAAAGAAGCTTAGCCTATTCTACAATGTCTCAATTGGGTTATATGATGTTAGCTCTAGGTATAGGTTCTTATCAAGCTGCTTTATTCCATTTGATCACTCATGCTTATTCAAAAGCTTTATTGTTCTTGGGATCCGGATCCGTTATTCATTCAATGGAACCTCTTGTTGGATATTCACCAGATAAAAGTCAAAATATGGTTCTTATGGGCGGTTTAAGAAAATACATTCCAATCACAAGAACTACTTTTTTATGGGGTACACTTTCTCTTTGTGGTATTCCACCTCTTGCTTGCTTCTGGTCCAAAGATGAAATCCTTAGTAATAGTTGGTTGTATTCGCCCTTTTTTGGAATAATAGCCTCCTTTACTGCAGGATTAACTGCCTTTTATATGTTTCGGATATATTTACTTACATTTGATGGGTATTTGCGTGTTCATTTTCAAAATTACAGTAGCACTAAAGAGAGTTCCTTGTATTCAATATCCTTATGGGGAAAAAGGATACCCAAAGGAGTGAATAGGGATTTCGTTTTATCAACAACGAAGAGTGGAGTTTCTTTTTTTTCACAAAATATACCAAAAATTCAAGGTAATACAAGAAATAGGATAGGATCCTTTACTACGTCTTTTGGGGCTAAAAAAACTTTTGCCTATCCGCATGAAACGGGAAATACTATGTTATTTCCTCTTCTTATATTACTACTTTTCACTTTGTTCATTGGATTCATAGGAATCTCTTTTGATAATGGAGGAATTGGTAATGGAATAGCAGAGTTAACCATATTATCAAAGTGGTTAACTCCCTCAATAAACTTTACCCAGGAAAGTTCTAATTCTTTTGTAAATTCATATGAATTTATTACTAATGCAATTTCTTCTGTAAGTCTAGCTATCTTTGGTTTATTCATAGCATATATCTTCTATGGATCCG
>NW_028260368.1:14016772-14022618 GCF_056163025.1 Triticum urartu | reverse complement strand
GAATTACTTCGGATCTTTCTAGAGGCATTTGGGGCAATGCGTCTTTGATTACAGCAACAATAACATCACCAATACGAGCATATCGCTGATTACCAGCAGCTCCTATGACTCGAATACACATCAATTTTCGAGCTCCACTATTATCTGCTACATTTAAAAGGGTCTGAGGTTGAATCATATTATTTTGATTTCAATTTGTTATTTCAATGCAAAAGGATGAAAGAAATATTGTCTTTCCAGAAAGAAAAACCGAGCATTTTTTTTTATCTTCCATACCCCTTTTAGGGTTCTATATCTCTAATCGAATAAATTGACTTCGTATGGGCATTTTACTGGCAGCTATGGAGATAGCTGCTCTAGCTACAGTTTCAGATACTCCCCCCATTTCATAAAGTATACGACCAGGTTTAACAACGGATACCCAATATTCGGGGGACCCCTTTCCCGAGCCCATACGTGTTTCCGTGGGTCTTAGTGTAACCGGTTTGTCGGGAAATATACGTACCCATATTTTTCCACCACGACGTGCATATCGTGTTATTGCTCTTCGTCCTGCTTCTATCTGTCTCGCCGTGATCCAAGCGGGTTCAAGTGCTTGAAGAGCATATCTACCAAAACAAATACGATTGCCTCGGCAGGATTTTCCTTTCATTCTTCCTCTATGTTGTTTGCGAAATCTGGTTCTTTTGGGGTTATAGTCGATGGTTCTCTTTCTTAGTTCCATCTCTACTGCAAAACTGGACATGAGAGTTTCTTCTCATCCAGCTCCTCGCGAATGGAATCAGAAAGCATGTAAATTTCTCTAATTCATAATATTCCAAAATATTACGGTACGGATAGATACACATTAATAGATAATAGAAAAAGTTCGGTTTTTTTTATATTGAATTTGTTAAAACAGAAAAATATAATATATAGTCAAAAAAGAAGATCTAGAATATATCCAGATGTGTGTGTATATTTATCTAAATTCTATATTTATAGATAATGTAATCCTTCTTAAAAAAATCCTTATTTTTACTCTTATTGAATCGCGGTAAAGTATTCTAATTCAATAAGAATTTCGCGGGCGAATATTTACTCTTTCCTGTCTTATTTGTTAATTTATAAACTTACCAAATAAGACAATTTTTTTGGTTTGTTCCGCCATCCCACCCAATGAAGTGTTAGGATTCTTTTCAATAAAATCCTATGGAATCATAGGTTCTGTCGTTCCCACTGCTTCTCCTTGAATGGTTAGGTCTGAATCCCGCAACGGAGCTTCCAAAAAATTTCTTTCCGAGTTAATTTTCTCAGTTTTATTAACCCGGGCGGCTCTTTATTATTGCTTTAAATTTGTAGTTCTTGTTTCAAGTTACAATTTTTAATTCTCTATTATTTTTATTATATTGATGCTTTATCACATTGCCTTTTATGATGTAATTCATAGACCATACATAGTGGAATCCTATATCTTATTTATTTCCTCTTCCTTCTTTCTATCATCCCTCCCTTTATCCACATCCCTTTAGTTTTGCTTCACAACCTAGAATCCCTTTTCTTTTTTAGAGAAAAAATTGCAGTTGCTACAACTATATGACACATCTACTCATTTATGTTATGATAGAGGTATTTATTCATATAGTGACTGTTTCTTAGTTAGGATCTCGACAATACGAAGCAATAGGTTGGTTATTAGTTAATTTTCTATAATTACTAAGTTTTTTTCTTAAAAAAAAGAAAAAAATAACGAGTCACACACTAAGCATAGCAATTATATTAAATGATTTATCAATTTTCATTAAATCTTATAGAAAGAGGTATAATTTCTTCTTTTGCAGGGATTTCAGGAAAAAAGTCTCTTGTCATTTTTTATTCTATCAATGGACAGAATCCGAAGACAAGATTACTTATTCTTCGTCTACGAATATCCAAATTTTTACACCTAATACTCCATAGATAGTCCGAATTGGATAGCAGCAATAATCAATTTTAGCGCGAATTGTTTGGAGGGGAAGTCTACCCTTTTTAATAGATTCGGCGCGTGCAATTTCTTTTCCTCCGAGACGACCCGCAATTTTTACTTTTACTCCCCTTATATCTGCTTTTTTAGTTAATTCAATGGCTTTTTTCATTGCCTTTCGGAATGAAACTCTATTTTTTAATTGGAAAGCTATATATTCTGCAAGAATGTTAGGCTGTCTATAAGGTTCTTTAACTTTTTCGATAGAAATATTAAATCTCTGGTTTACAGAGTTAATTTCCTTTTGTAGATCTTTCTCTAATTCTTCGATTGCTCCTTTTTTCTTTAATAAATTTGGGAATCCAATATGGATTATGACGTGGATCGTATCGATTTCTTTTTGGATTTCTATATGTGTAATTACTTCGGAACTTGAACCTGAGTCCATTTTTCTATTATGTGTAATTACTTCGGAACTTGAGTCTGATTCTATTTTTCTATTCGAGCCCTTTTTCCTATTCTTTTGTATATAGTTCTTGATACAATCCCTTATTTTTTTATCTTCCTGTAGACCTTCAGAATAATTTTTTGGTTGTGCGAACCAAAAGGAATGGTGTTTTTGGGTTGTACCAAGTCTGAAACCGAGTGGATTTATTTTTTGTCCCATATTTTTCTATTCTATATTTTTTTTACTGGGAATCGAAATCTTAGATGGATCTAAAGGTTATTTAGATTTCTTTACTATATTTAGTACAATTGTTATATGACACATGCTTTTTTTTATGGGGAAACTACGTCCTCGAGCTCGAGGTCTGAATTTCTTCATAATAGTACTCCTACTGACTTCGGCTTTAGTAATAAATAAATTCGCTTTGTCGAAATCCCTATAATGAGTAGCATTTGCGGCTGCCGAATAAACCAACTTTAAGATGGGATAAGATGCTCGATAGGGCATGAGGTTCAGTATCATAACAGTTTCCTCGTAGTAACGCCAGCGAATCTCGTCAAGAACTCTTTGTGCTTTGAAAACAGACATAGGGATACGTTTTTGTGCTTTGAAAACTCTCTCGAACTTAAGTAGACGATCGGTTGGAACTTTCCTTGCGAGTTTCCTTAGCCCACTTTTCTTCTTCTTTATCCTAGGGATATACTTTACTAGTTTGAAACTTGTCATAAATAAGGTTATTCCCCGCCTACCTTTACTTTATTTTGAATCTTTTTTTCTTCTTAATCTTTCTATTCAGAATTCAGTTAACGACGAGATTTAGTATCCTTTCTTGCATTTTCATAACTCGTGAAATGCCGAGTAGGCACGAATTCCCCCAATTTGCGACCTACCATAGGATTTGTTATGTAAATAGGTATATGTTCCTTTCCATTATGAATCGCGATTGTATGGCCAACCATTGTGGGTAGAATGCTAGATGCCCGGGACCACGTTACTATTGTTTCTTTCTCCTCCTTCATATTGACCTTTTCTATCTTTGCCAATAAATGATGAGCTACAAAAGGATTCGTTTTTTTTCGTGTCACAGCTGATTACTCCTTTTTTCCTTTTTAAAGAGTGGCATTCTATGTCCAATATCTCGATCGAAGTACGGAGGTCAGAATAAATAGAATAATGATCAATGGAAAAAAGAAAAAAATCCTTTAGCTGGATAAGGGGCGGATGTAGCCAAGTGGATCAAGGCAGTGGATTGTGAATCCACCATGCGCGGGTTCAATTCCCGTCGTTCGCCCATCGCATTATTGCAAATTCCAAAAATGCAATTTTCCATATTCCTAGTTACGTATTTACTTACGGCGACGAAGAATAAAACTATCGCTATATTTTTTCCTTTTCCTAGTTCTTCTTCCAAGCGCAGGATAACCCCAAGGGGTTGTGGGTTTTTTTCTACCAATGGGAGCTTTCCCTTCACCGCCCCCATGGGGGTGGTCCACAGGGTTCATAACTACCCCTCTTACTACGGGGCGTTTACCTAGCCAACACTTAGATCCGGCTCTACCCAAACTTTTTTGGTTCACCCCAACATTACCCACTTGTCCGACTGTTGCTAAGCAGTTTTGGGATACTAAACGGACCTCCCCAGATGGTAATCTTAAAGTGGCCGATTTACCCTCTTTTGCAATGAGTTTCGCTACAGCACCTGCTGCTCTAGCTAATTGCCCACCCCTTCCACGTGTGATTTCTATGTTATGCATGGCCGTGCCTAAGGGCATATCGGTTGAAGTAGATTCTTCTTTTCTCTCAAAAAACCCCTTCCCAAACTGTACAAGCTTCTTCCAAAGCATACGGCTTTCTAGATGTATATGACGATCTCTAGACAGATGGATCTTATATGAATCATATGATGAAGTACCACATGAGTGGATATATAGGAAAGGAATCCAAATCTGCCGAATCGCTCATGTTATGATCTTCTACATCCTAGGTCTCTGCGTTCCGTCATCTGGCTTATGTTCTTCATGTAGCATTCAGATCGAATGACTCTATGAAATTACGTCGATACTTCCACATATTATGGGTAACGTAGGAGACATCCCTATTTTCCCCCGGGGGTCTTAATTACCACTGCTTAGCTTTCAATTTGCCTCTGACCATCAAATTAAATGTGAATAACCCGTCCTCCTCTCTTTGAAACAAGGGGCGCTTCCGGTTCTGTGCGTGCTTCAAACAATTTTGTCTTCTCCATATTACCATATCTCTAGAGCCAATAATTTTCTATGAGGAACTACTGAACTCAATCACTTGCTGCCGTTACTCAACAGTTTTCTGTTGAGGTCTATCCCGTAGAGGTAGTCAAATTGGATCAGTGATCGATTTCTAGGTTTCGTCGTAAACCTAATTGGTTACTTCCAATTACGTAAATCAATAGTTCAAACCGCACTCAAAGGTAGGGCATTTCCCATTGATATAGGAACTTTTGTACCAGAAACAATAGTATCTCCAATTATAGCCCCTCTGGGATGTAAAATATATCTCTTCTCACCATCCCCATAGTGTATGAGACAAATGTATGCATTTCGATTAGGGTCGTATTCTATGGTTACGATTCTACCAGATATGTCTTTTTGATTCCGTCGAAAATCTATTTTACGGTATAGGCGCTTATGACCTCCCCCTCTATGCCTTGCGGTAATGATTCCTCTGGAATTACGACCTTTACCACAACGGTGCCGTCCATGGATCAAATTATTTCGTGGATTGGATTTCACTTGCCTGTCTACGGTTCCCTTGCGTGTGCTCGGGATAGGTGTTTTGTATAAATGTTTCGCCGTATTATTAAGTATTCTCCTTTAGTTTTTTTCTCTATCTAGAAGTGGAATAGAATAACCCGGTTGAAGGGTAATGATCATACGTCTGTAATGCATTGTATGGCCCAGAATAGGTCCTATTCTTCTACCTTTTCCAGGTAGTCGATGGCTATTCACAGCTACCACCTTAACACCAAAGAAGAGTTCGACCCAATGCTTTATTTCTGTCTTAGTGAATCCCGATTCGACATTAAAAGTATATTGATTCTTTCCCAATAAACGAAGACTTTTTTCTGTAAATACTGCGTATTTGATTCCATCCATAAATCGACTTTCCCTCCTATGCTCTGAGTTCCAGTATCGATAAGAATTCGAGTTCTTATTGTTCTTATGTTATGGTATGAATATACCATACCAATTCGTTATGTATGGATGATGGATGAGATTCCATGGATAGAGAGCCAGTTCCAATAGACTTATGGAATGTTCCCGTTCGTGTGCATCCAGCAGGAATTGAACCCGCAAATTTACCAATTATGAGTTGGGCGCTTTAACCATTCAGCCATGGATGCTTAACAGGGATCATCGTACATCGTAAATAACCAATTTTCATATAGAAAGACATATCATAGAAAAATGAAATCGAAAA
>NW_028260368.1:13984272-13999272 GCF_056163025.1 Triticum urartu | reverse complement strand
ATAGAAGTCGAAGACGCGGAATGATAGTGAATAGAGAGAAAGATTCTTCTGATTTTCTTGTTTCTATCTACTAGACGCCGTAGAGAATTGAGAATTTTCATGTCTTTCAATTCTCGTACTCGTAATTGGAAAGTTATGGAAGGAGACCCATCATTTTGCAATGAAAACAACATATAAAACTCTGGACAATTTCGAAATCAGGCCAAGCGTCTTAATACATATGCAAAAAAATTCATTATTGGCCCACCATTGATTAGAAGATTTAGCTTGTATGAATCGCTATTGGTTTGATACGAATAATGACAATCGTTTCAGTATGTTAAGGATACAGATGTATCCACAATTCATTTAGAGTTACTTAATAGTCTATTTCTTATACCATATCTCTATCCCGTGAAATTCTCGAGCCAAAAGATGGATGCATATGCTGTGTTTCATTTTGCTAAATGATATCAATTAAATGGTGTATCAATTCCATAAATTGCATATAGCAATAAATAAATCAGCAAAATTCTTTCTAATATTTTAGATAGAAGAAACATTTCTTCTATCTAAAATATTAGAAAGAATGTACCCTTCTATCCTAAATCCAATTTGCATCGATAAAATAAATCCAAATTCCAGTAGTAGATGAATAATTGCAAATTTGTGTGTGTACGAGATTAGAATAACTTCAAAATAACTGACATAATTTTGTATTTTTCCTGATCAGAAAAATACATGAAAAAGAAAGGAGGTAGAAAAATTTTTGGATTTATGGTTAAAGAAGAAAAAGAAGAAAACAGGGGTTCTGTTGAATTTCAAGTATTCAGTTTCACCAATAAGATACGGAGACTTGCTTCACATTTGGAATTACACAAAAAAGATTTTTCATCGGAAAGAGGTCTACGAAGACTTTTGGGAAAACGTCGACGTTTGCTGGCTTATTTGGCAAAGAAAAATAGAGTACGTTATAAGAAATTAATCGGTCAGTTGAATATTCGGGAGCAGTAATTTAATCGTTCAAATTTTTTTCTTGTTTTATTATTTTTTTAGTAGTCTTATAGTAGTCTTAGATTTTTCATTTTGATGAGCCTCGCTTTGAGGAATTCATGGAATAATCCATTTTCATGGAATAATGAATTAAGGAAGAAAGGATATGAGTCTACCGCTTACAAGAAAAGATCTCATGATAGTCAATATGGGCCCTCAACACCCATCAATGCATGGTGTTCTTCGACTGATCGTTACTCTCGATGGTGAGGATGTTATTGATTGTGAACCCATATTAGGGTATTTACACAGAGGAATGGAAAAAATCGCGGAAAACCGAACTATTATACAATACTTACCTTATGTAACAAGGTGGGATTATTTAGCTACTATGTTTACAGAAGCAATAACAGTAAATGCACCAGAATTCTTGGAGAATATTCAAATACCACAAAGAGCCAGCTATATTAGGGTAATTATGTTAGAATTAAGCCGGATAGCTTCTCACTTGCTATGGCTTGGACCTTTTATGGCGGATCTCGGCGCACAGACTCCTTTTTTCTATATTTTTAGAGAGAGAGAATTAATATATGATCTATTTGAAGCTGCTACAGGTATGCGAATGATGCACAATTACTTTCGCATCGGAGGAGTAGCCGCCGATCTACCTTATGGATGGATCGATAAATGTTTAGATTTCTGTGATTATTTTTTACGCGGAGTTGTTGAATATCAACAACTTATTACACAGAATCCAATTTTTTTAGAGCGAGTTGAAGGAGTAGGTTTTATTAGCGGAGAAGAAGCAGTAAATTGGGGCTTATCGGGACCGATGTTACGAGCTTCTGGAATACAATGGGATCTTCGTAAAGTAGATCCTTATGAGTCTTACAACCAATTTGATTGGAAAGTCCAATGGCAAAAAGAAGGGGATTCGTTAGCTCGCTATTTAGTACGAATTGGTGAAATGAGGGAATCCATCAAAATAATTCAACAAGCTGTAGAAAAAATTCCTGGAGGACCTTATGAAAATTTAGAAGTCCGACGCTTTAAGAAAGAAAATAATTCTGAATGGAATGATTTTGAGTATAAATTTCTTGGTAAAAAACCTTCGCCCAATTTTGAATTGTCAAGACAAGAGCTTTATGTAAGAGTAGAAGCCCCAAAAGGTGAATTAGGGATTTATCTAGTAGGAGATGATAGCCTTTTCCCCTGGAGATGGAAAATCCGTCCACCCGGGTTTATTAATTTGCAAATTCTTCCTCAGCTAGTTAAAAAAATGAAATTGGCTGATATCATGACGATATTAGGTAGTATAGATATCATTATGGGGGAAGTTGATCGTTGAAATGATAATAGATAGGGTAGAGGTAGAAACTATCAATTCTTTTTCGAAATTGGAATTATTAAAAGAAGTCTATGGACTGATATCGATTCTACCCATTTTGACCCTCCTTTTGGGAATAACAATAGAGGTACTCGTAATTGTGTGGTTAGAAAGAGAAATATCTGCGTCGATACAACAACGTATTGGTCCTGAATATGCTGGCCCCCTGGGCCTGCTTCAAGCTATAGCAGATGGGACTAAGCTACTTTTTAAAGAAGATATTCTGCCATCCCGAGGAGATATTTCTTTATTTAGCATTGGACCCTCTATAGCAGTCATATCAGTTTTATTAAGTTTTTTAGTTATCCCTTTGGGATATCATTTTGTTTTAGCCGATCTTAGTATTGGTGTTTTTTTATGGATTGCCATTTCAAGTATAGCTCCTATTGGTCTTCTTATGGCAGGATATAGCTCAAATAATAAATATTCTTTTTCAGGCGGTCTACGAGCTGCTGCTCAATCCATTAGTTATGAAATACCATTAACTTTTTGTGTGCTAGCAATATCTCTACGTGTGATTCGTTAAAATAGATCTTTTTCCTATAAAATCCATTAACTATTTATATTCCTTTTCTTATTTAGTATTTGGGTTGGTAAGTTAAACTAGATAGCTATATGAGTGAAACAAAACAGCTTATAAATTTGTAGTAAAAAGAAAAAATCTCATTTCCTACGTACAAGAAAAAAGTGGAAGTAAACATAAGCAGTGTAAACTCTTTATCCCAAGGTTGATATTTTTTAATTAGTCATCATATCTTGAAGCGGCCAAGAATAAAGGATTCACGATATGGAATTCCATTACTAGAATACTCCTAGTTATTACTATAACTTAATAATCCATAAGAAGAATCCACCAAAAGTTAGTGAAGGGTTAGGAACACTAAAGTACATAAAGGATTAGTAATGGAAAATCTAAAACATTAGAGATTTTTGCCCATAAAAGGAATCATAATAAGGACTTGCAATTTGTAGAAATTATCAAGTAGTACTTTCTTCGGATTCCGATCCAGAGTATGTTCCCATTCACTTGTTAAGGAAATGGCTATCAAGAACGAATTAACCCTTTATCCATTTTTTCTTTTTAAATACCCCCTCCCTGGGGAAAGAAGAATAGTAAAAAAGATATGGAGTGCACTAGAAAAAATTTTCATTATTTCCTTCCTCTATCCATATTCATGCAGAATTGCTCATGAACTAATACCCAACTCTTTCCATTTATTAATTGAATTCCTATAACAAGTAACAAGTGTTTTATTCCAAGATTAAGTTATTACTGAACAAAGAAAAATTTTCATTATATTATAAAGGATGAGATCAATTCGGAAGCGCTTTTTCTTATTCTAGCAGACGGAATTCCTTTGGTCTAATTTAGGACTTTCAAATCTATTTTATTTTATCTAATTCTATCTACGCCCCCGGGGCTAGGAACAAAACAGTCCTTTCCTTTTTCTGATCATAGAGAAGCCGTATGAAGCTAAGGTTTCATGTACGGTTTTGAAATAGCGGTGGGAACTGTGATGTTATCACCGACTATGATTATCTAACAGTTCAAGTACAGTTGATATAGTTGAAGCACAGTCAAAATACGGTTTTTTTGGATGGAATATTTGGGTCAGCCTATAGGTTTTCTGGTTTTTTTAATTTCTTCTTTGGCAGAATGTGAAAGATTACCCTTTGATTTACCAGAAGCGGAGGAAGAATTAGTAGCAGGTTACCAAACTGAATATTCCGGTATCAAATATGGTTTATTTTATCTTGTTTCTTACCTAAATTTATTAGTTTCTTCTTTATTTGTAACAGTTCTCTACTTGGGCGGGTGGAATTTATCTATTCCCTATATATCCTTTTTTGATTTTTTCCAAATGAATAAAGCAGTTGGAATTTTGGAAATGACAATGGGTATATTTATTACATTAACTAAAGCTTATTTATTTCTCTTCATTTCTATCACAATAAGATGGACTTTACCGAGGATGAGAATGGATCAGTTATTAAATCTTGGATGGAAATTTCTTTTACCTATTTCCCTGGGCAATCTCTTATTAACAACCTCTTCTCAACTTGTTTCACTATAAATAAGATAATACAATAATAGTAAGAATATTTTCAACACAAAAGCTCTCTCAAACAAGAGAAAGAAACATATCTTTTTCATAGATATTTAGAATGAATATGTTCCCTATGGTAACTGGGTTCATGAGTTATGGTCAACAAACAATACGTGCTACAAGGTACATAGGTCAAAGTTTCATAACTACCTTATCCCACACAAATCGTTTACCTATAACGATTCACTACCCTTATGAAAAATCAATTACACCAGAGCGTTTCCGAGGGCGAATCCACTTTGAATTTGATAAATGTATTGCTTGTGAAGTATGTGTTCGCGTATGTCCGATAGATTTACCCGTTGTGGATTGGAGATTTGAAAAGGATATTAAAAGAAAACAATTGCTTAATTATAGTATTGATTTCGGAGTTTGTATATTTTGTGGCAATTGTGTTGAGTACTGTCCAACAAGCTGTTTATCAATGACTGAAGAATATGAACTTTCTACCTATGATCGTCATGAATTGAATTACAATCAAATTGCTTTAAGTCGGTTACCAATCTCCATAATGGGAGATTACACAATTCAAACAATTAGGAATTCGTCTGAAAGTAAAATAAACAAAGAAAAATCTTCGAATTCAAGAACGATTACTGATTACTAAACTTTGATTTTGTCTTTCTGTTATAAAAATCTAATAATTCTTTATTAAACTTTAAAATTAAACTATAAAGAAAAACGAAAAACTACTGCTTATTGGAAATTATTTCTTATTTTAAATCAGACTAGATTTTCGTGATATAATATAATTTATAACTATAAGTTTATACACAAAAAAATACCCTAATCCTTTTTTCCTTCCTTGAATCCTTTAGTTTTAGTCAGTTCATGAAAAATTTTATACTATTAATTTCTTTTATATCCATAATGGATTTACCTGGACCAATACATGAGATTCTTATGCTATTTGGGGGATTTGTTCTTCTACTAGGGGGTCTAGGAGTAGTATTACTTACCAACCCCATTTATTCTGCCTTTTCGCTGGGATTAGTTCTTGTTTGTATATCCTTATTCTATTTTTTATTAAATTCCTACTTTGTAGCTGTCGCACAACTTCTTATTTATGTGGGAGCCATAAATGTCTTGATCATATTCGCTGTAATGTTCGTAAATGGCTCAGAATGGTCTAAAGATAAGAATTATTGGACTATTGGAGATGGGTTCACTTCACTCGTTTGTATAACTATTGTTTTTTCACTAATGACTACTATCCCAGATACGTCGTGGTATGGAATTCTTTGGACTACAAGATCAAACCAAATAGTAGAACAGGGTCTCATAAATAATGTTCAACAAATTGGAATTCATTTAGCAACCGATTTTTATCTTCCGTTTGAACTCATTTCCATAATTCTTCTAGTTTCTTTAATAGGTGCAATTACTATGGCTCGGCAATAAGAAAACTTAGAAAAAGTACAAATTATAAGAATTGCAAATCTAAAATAAATAACTAAAGAATCACAATTTTGATTTAGTAAAATCCATCTACTGCCAACAAATACCTCCTTTTTTTTTTTTTTTTTTTTCTTTTGTTGTGTAATTGTTCTATTGTAATTAATTGAATCGGTTCAATTCTTGCCCTCATATTGAAATGAATCGAGATTGATAAGGAGTTAGTTAATGATGTTTGAGCATGTACTTTTTTTGAGTGTCTATTTATTTTCGATTGGTATCTATGGATTGATCACAAGCCGAAACATGGTTAGAGCTCTAATATGTCTTGAACTTATACTGAATTCAATTAATCTAAATCTCGTAACATTTTCTGATCTATTTGATAGTCGCCAATTAAAAGGAGATATTTTCGCAATTTTTGTTATAGCCCTTGCAGCTGCTGAAGCCGCTATTGGACTATCCATTCTTTCTTCCATCCATCGTAATAGGAAATCCACTCGTATCAATCAATCTAATTTATTGAATAATTAGACTTTTGAATAATTAGACATAGAATCCTCTAAACAAAGGCGCACATATTAAAATAAATAGAAATCAATACTATTTTCTTAGTATTATTTGAGAATATCCATTTTTTTTAGTAGATTATTGCATAGTATTCTTTTTCACTTAAATGAATTTTTGTATTTGTAATTCATTGATATTGCAATTTGAATATTGCAATAATTTATATTGAAAAGACGATAGCCAATTTATTGGCTAATTCGAATTCGTCTGTACAATTCGTAAAATTCTTTCTTATTTCTTATTTATTGTTGAAATCCAAAATTAAAGTCTCTTGGCTCTCTTCACGCTTTCTCACAAACAGATTAAAAAATAGATTTTTTTTTTTGAAGTTTGGATAAACCATTGCTTCGTCTGGTGTCTACAATACATATGACTCATTATAGTACTAATTTCATTTTTACCAGATCGAAAAATTTTATGTTGAAAAGAAAAATTTATAGATCCAATGTCACATTCCGTAAAAATTTACGATACATGTATAGGATGCACTCAATGTGTACGAGCTTGTCCAACAGATGTATTAGAAATGATACCCTGGGATGGATGTAAAGCCAAGCAAATTGCTTCCGCGCCGAGAACCGAAGATTGTGTGGGTTGTAAGAGATGTGAATCTGCCTGCCCGACAGATTTTTTAAGTGTCCGCGTTTATTTAGGGCCTGAAACAACACGTAGCATGGCTCTATCTTATTGATACGTTACAAAAAACTTCACTCGAATCGTCTGATTCCTCTTTACCGAAGAAGCCTGTGCTCGAAATAATCGAGCACGGGCTTTTCTGGTCAAAACGTATCTTGTCTTTATCACTTTATCATGAGTTATTTTCCTTGGTTAACAATACTTGTTGTTTTGCCGATATTTGCAGGTTCATTAATTTTCTTTTTACCTCATAAGGGAAACAAAGTCGTTAGGTGGTATACTATATCTATTTGTTTATTAGAATTCCTTCTAATGACTTATGCGTTCTGTTATCATTTCCAACTGGAGGATCCCTTAATCCAATTAAAGGAGGATTATAAATGGATAGATGTCTTCGATTTCCACTGGAGATTGGGAATCGATGGACTTTCATTAGGATCTATTTTATTGACAGGATTTATCACTACTTTAGCTACTTTAGCAGCTTGGCCAATTACACGGAATTCGCGATTATTCTATTTCCTGATGCTCGCAATGTATAGTGGTCAAATAGGATTATTTTCTTCGCGAGACCTTTTACTTTTTTTTATCATGTGGGAGTTAGAATTAATTCCTGTTTACTTACTTTTATCCATGTGGGGGGGGAAGAGGCGTCTATATTCAGCTACAAAGTTTATTTTGTATACTGCAGGCGGTTCCATTTTTTTCTTAATCGGAGTTCTGGGTATGGGCTTATATGGTTCCAACGAACCAGGATTAGATTTGGAAAGATTAATTAATCAATCATACCCTGCAACCTTGGAAATACTTTTATATTTTGGCTTCCTTATTGCTTATGCTGTCAAATTGCCGATTATACCCCTACATACGTGGTTACCAGATACCCATGGGGAAGCACATTATAGTACATGTATGCTTTTAGCGGGAATATTATTAAAGATGGGAGCATATGGATTGATTCGGATCAACATGGAATTGTTACCTCATGCTCATTATCTATTTTCGCCCTGGTTAGTAATAATAGGAGCGATCCAAATAATCTATGCAGCTTCAACTTCTCTTGGTCAACGAAATTTCAAAAAAAGAATAGCTTATTCCTCTGTATCTCACATGGGTTTCATAATTATAGGAATTGGTTCCATAACCAACATTGGACTCAATGGAGCTATTTTACAAATATTATCCCATGGATTTATTGGTGCTACACTTTTTTTCTTGGCAGGAACCGCTTCTGATAGAATGCGTCTTGTTTATCTCGAAGAACTGGGGGGAATATCTATCCCAATGCCTAAAATTTTTACCATGTTTAGTAGCTTTTCAATGGCTTCTCTTGCCTTACCAGGAATGAGTGGTTTTGTCGCAGAATTAGTAGTATTTTTTGGACTAATTACTAGTCCAAAATTTCTGTTAATGCCAAAAACACTAATTACTTTTGTAATGGCAATTGGAATGATATTAACTCCTATTTATTTATTATCTATGTTACGCCAGATGTTCTATGGATACAAGCTATTTAATGTTCCAAACGCAAATTTTGTGGATTCTGGACCACGAGAACTCTTTATTTTAATCTGTATCTTTTTACCAGTAATAGGAATTGGTATTTATCCAGATTTTGTTCTCTCCCTATCCGTTGACAGGGTAGAGGCTCTCTTATCCAATTATTATCCTAAATAGGTTTGCTTTTTTTTACTCGTCTGCTCTATTAATGCAGAAATAAGTAAAAAAGTATATAATGCAGAAATAAGTAAAAAAGTATAATTAGATCTATCTCGAATTTTTGAGAACCCTTTGATAAGGCGTTCAAGGGGTTCTCAAATAAAACATAAAAGTAAAAACCTTCATTTCATGAAGGTTTTATTTTATGTAATCATTTAGGTGTTAATGTAAACGAACCATAACTATGTAAGCCTATTCCTAATAGATTTATACCAAAATAACAAATCCAAATTATAAGAAATCCTATCAAAGCTATAAGTGCAGAATTCGTACCCTTCCAATTTGGATTTGTTCTACTATGTAAATAAATTGCGAATATGGTCCAAGTAATAAATGCCCAAGTTTCCTTAGGATCCCAATTCCAATAGGATCCCCAGGCCTCATTAGCCCATACTGCTCCACAAAGAATACCTACGGTTAAAAGGGTAAATCCTAGGCTAATGACACGATAACTCCAAGAATCCAAACGCTCCGTTAATTGATATTTGTAATAATTTGGAAATGAAGGGACAGAGGTTCTTTTTAAAGCACTTCTTTTTGCATAAAAATATTTAATATCACTAAAGAAAAATGTTTTATTTAAAACATTTTTTTTCTTTTTAGAAAAGAAATGGAAATTATTTCGAAATCTAATGATTAGAATAGCGGCAGATAATAAGGATCCGCACAAAAGAGTTGCATAGCTTAATAACATCATACTGACATGCATCATTAACCACTGAGATTGTAGAGCAGGTACTAGTATCGTGGATTGATGCATTTCAGTTAAAAGACCCGATGTGGCAAAGCCTTGCGTTAAAATAGTACTTGGCGTAGTTATTGTGCTTAAATCATTTTTAGAGTTCTGTATTTTAGGAATGGTATGAAGAATATACAGGGCCCATGAAAGGAAGATCAATGACTCATATAAATTACTTAATGGAAAATGTCCCGAGGAAGCCCAACGAGAAACTAAGAATCCTGTTATAGAGAAAAAAGTAACTATCATTCCTTTTTCTGACGAATCGCGTAATCCTCCAAGTTCACGAACTAATAAGGTTATAAAATGAATCGTAATCACAATTGAAATCGTTGAGAAAGAGATATGAGTTAGTATATGTTCTAAAGTTGCAAATAGCATAAGGGGAAGGTCCCATTACAAAATTGTAAATTTCGAATTGATTTCTAATCTATTGTATTCTTTTTCAAGAATGCCGCCACTCGGATTCGAACCGAGATGCTTGAGCACTGCTTCCTAAGAGCAGCGTGTCTACCAATTTCACCATGGCGGCTAACTTCAAATAATAGGTAACTTAAAAGAATAATAGCTATTATCTTGGGAATCGTCGATATTGGGAAAGTCCATAAAATTTAGGAACATTAGAGTTTTCATTAAAATAGACTTCGTTTGGTAGTATCGTTTCCATTTTTTTTTTTTACAATAAACTCTTGCTTTGCCCAATAGAAACACAAACACTGCTTGAAAGAGTTGGAACTTCTTTTTTCTAACTTGCAATTATAGAACTAATTTTTTCTAATTAATTTCCCCTTTACATTTTGAAAATTCTTTCAATACAATGAAAAAAATCCAAAAGGGTTTCTATTTAATGATGAAATTAAAATAAAATGGATAAATAGAAAAGGCTTTTTGGATTTTTTAAAAATTTCTAGAATGAAAGTCTTTATGCTCTTATTAATAAGATTTACTAACCTTATGATTTTGGAGAAGATAGGTGGAAGTTGTAAGTCCTATTGTAAGAATACTCCACTTTTCATAATTTTCCTAATAGAATATGAGGATTCTATTAGGAAAATTATGAAAAGTTCATTGATAGGAAAAGAATACTTAGCACACAGTATACCAAACAAAACTTTTTTTTTCTTGTATATATAAGATAAGAGGGGTTTTTTGTTCTAAGAATATTGTACCGAGTAATTCGACACATAAAAGTACATTCAAAGAAGAATCCAAATTATTAAATAATTGGAATTCTTTTTTGATAAGTCAATTCATATTATTCCAAAATCTTATTATTTGTTTGTTGCCCAGAAAAACCCTTTGGTTTTGGATGCTCATTACCGCTCGAAAATGATCTTGATTTTACTAAAGAATAAGATTGTACTATGGAAAAATAAGTCTTTTTCTTCCAAATATTTTTACGAATACGCTTTTTTGACATTGAAGTACGTTTTTTTGGAACTGCCATTCAAAAAGGAAATTACTTTTTTCTAGTTGTATGTGAAAGACATCTATTGCTGCAAATCAATCCTTCTTTCTTCTTTTTATTAGTATTTATACTTAGATACTGAAAGATACTTAAATTTTGAATTATTTTTTACTTCATTTTGTCTAATGCGGATAAGACAACAAGAATTTTTTAACATTTTTTCTTTATATATTTTATACTTTTTTTTTAATAATATAGAATATATAGAAGGGTTTCTCATTTAAATCTATTTATATCTATTTATATATCAAGTATACTCCATATATAGATATATGGTATGGAAGCCTATCCCCCATATAAGATAAGACGGGGGGATAAAAAGAAGGGAAAATGAAAATAGTTAATTAAGTTCAGAATGGTATTCCATAAAGGAAAGGAATTCCAATCAAAACAAAAAATACTGAGTCTCTTAAACAAGACATTCTAAAACTTAGGTAATTTATAGTCATTAGAATTTTAGTTCTATATGAAGTAAGGACTATTCGATAATTTCTTATAAACATAGGTTTTCATTGGAATTCACTCAATCAGTTAATTATGGAACAAGAGAGCTGTTTCATCTTTGTTTTAAAGAAATATAAAAATGAATTATGAATAGAAAGTAAAATGATTCCACTTTTTTTTTTTTATTTTTATAAATATCTTTATTTAGTTAATAAAATAACTTCGTTACCTAGTTATTTTATTAACTTTTTTAATTTAACCAACTAAACCCATTCTTAATTTTTAATTATTTCAATGAGATAAATTTTGGAAAAATTAAGAATTTCAGTATTTTTTCTTATTCTTTTTATTTATTCTTTCAGAAAGAGATAAGAATTGGTTTGGTGAATCGGAAACAATTTTATAGAAAAATTGAAGTAAAAATTGAAGTAAAAATTGCAATTTCTTTTCTTATGGAACATACATATCAATATGCATGGGTAATCCCTCTTCTCCCACTTCCAGTTATTATGTCAATGGGATTTGGCCTTATTCTTATTCCGACAGCAACAAAAAATCTTCGTCGCATATGGGCTTTTCCTAGTGTTTTACTCTTAAGTATAGCTATGGTATTCTCAGTTCAACTGTCTATTCAACAAATAAATGGAAGTTCGATCTATCAATATCTATGGTCTTGGACCGTCAATAATGATTTTTCTTTAGAATTTGGATACTTGATTGACCCACTTACTTCTATTATGTTAATACTAATTACTACTGTAGGAATCCTGGTTCTTATTTATAGTGATGGTTATATGTCTCACGATGAAGGATATTTGAGATTTTTTGTTTATATAAGTTTTTTCAATACTTCCATGTTGGGATTGGTTACTAGCTCCAATTTGATACAAATTTATTTTTTTTGGGAACTCGTGGGAATGTGTTCTTATTTATTGATAGGCTTTTGGTTTACACGACCAATCGCAGCGAGTGCTTGTCAAAAAGCTTTTGTAACTAATCGTGTAGGGGATTTTGGTCTATTATTAGGAATTTTAGGTTTTTTTTGGATAACAGGTAGTTTAGAGTTTAGGGATTTGTTCAAAATAGCTAATAACTGGATTCCTAATAATGGAATTAACTCTTTACTTACTACTTTGTGTGCTTTTTTATTATTCCTTGGTGCAGTTGCGAAATCCGCACAATTCCCTCTTCACGTATGGTTACCCGATGCTATGGAAGGGCCCACTCCTATTTCGGCTCTTATACACGCAGCAACTATGGTTGCTGCGGGAATTTTTCTTCTAGCTCGACTTCTTCCTCTTTTCATATCTTTACCTTTGATAATGAGTTTTATTTCTTTAGTAGGTACAATAACACTATTCTTAGGAGCTACTTTAGCTCTTGCTCAGAGAGATATTAAAAGAAGCTTAGCCTATTCTACAATGTCTCAATTGGGTTATATGATGTTAGCTCTAGGTATAGGTTCTTATCAAGCTGCTTTATTCCATTTGATCACTCATGCTTATTCAAAAGCTTTATTGTTCTTGGGATCCGGATCCGTTATTCATTCAATGGAACCTCTTGTTGGATATTCACCAGATAAAAGTCAAAATATGGTTCTTATGGGCGGTTTAAGAAAATACATTCCAATCACAAGAACTACTTTTTTATGGGGTACACTTTCTCTTTGTGGTATTCCACCTCTTGCTTGCTTCTGGTCCAAAGATGAAATCCTTAGTAATAGTTGGTTGTATTCGCCCTTTTTTGGAATAATAGCCTCCTTTACTGCAGGATTAACTGCCTTTTATATGTTTCGGATATATTTACTTACATTTGATGGGTATTTGCGTGTTCATTTTCAAAATTACAGTAGCACTAAAGAGAGTTCCTTGTATTCAATATCCTTATGGGGAAAAAGGATACCCAAAGGAGTGAATAGGGATTTCGTTTTATCAACAACGAAGAGTGGAGTTTCTTTTTTTTCACAAAATATACCAAAAATTCAAGGTAATACAAGAAATAGGATAGGATCCTTTACTACGTCTTTTGGGGCTAAAAAAACTTTTGCCTATCCGCATGAAACGGGAAATACTATGTTATTTCCTCTTCTTATATTACTACTTTTCACTTTGTTCATTGGATTCATAGGAATCTCTTTTGATAATGGAGGAATTGGTAATGGAATAGCAGAGTTAACCATATTATCAAAGTGGTTAACTCCCTCAATAAACTTTACCCAGGAAAGTTCTAATTCTTTTGTAAATTCATATGAATTTATTACTAATGCAATTTCTTCTGTAAGTCTAGCTATCTTTGGTTTATTCATAGCATATATCTTCTATGGATCCGCTTATTCTTTTTTTCAGAATTTGGATTTAATAAACTCTTTTTACAAAGGAAATCCTAAAAAAGAATTTTTAGATCAAGTAAAAAAAAATATATACAGTTGGTCATATAATCGTGGTTATATAGATATTTTCTATACTAGGGTCTTTACCCTCGGTATAAGAGGGTTAACCGAACTCACGGAGTTTTTTGATAAGGGTGTTATTGATGGAATTACCAATGGAGTGGGTCTTGCTAGTTTTTGTATAGGAGAGGAAATTAAATATGTAGGGGGAGGTCGAATCTCGTCTTATTTATTCTTTTTTTTATGTTATGTATCTGTGTTTTTATTCTTTTTTCTTTCTTAAGTTAAGGAATTTACAACAAGTCTCTTGCAAAAATAACTATCCTATCCCCTTTCTACAATCTCTCTATATCCTTGTTACATAAGGTAAGTATTGTATAATAGTTCGGTTTTCCGCGATTTTTTCCATTCCTCTGTGTAAATACCCTAATATGGGTTCACAATCAATAACATCCTCACCATCGAGAGTAACGATCAGTCGAAGAACACCATGCATTGATGGGTGTTGAGGGCCCATATTGACTATCATGAGATCTTTTCTTGTAAGCGGTAGACTCATATCCTTTCTTCCTTAATTCATTATTCCATGAAAATGGATTATTCCATGAATTCCTCAAAGCGAGGCTCATCAAAATGAAAAATCTAAGACTACTATAAGACTACTAAAAAAATAATAAAACAAGAAAAAAATTTGAACGATTAAATTACTGCTCCCGAATATTCAACTGACCGATTAATTTCTTATAACGTACTCTATTTTTCTTTGCCAAATAAGCCAGCAAACGTCGACGTTTTCCCAAAAGTCTTCGTAGACCTCTTTCCGATGAAAAATCTTTTTTGTGTAATTCCAAATGTGAAGCAAGTCTCCGTATCTTATTGGTGAAACTGAATACTTGAAATTCAACAGAACCCCTGTTTTCTTCTTTTTCTTCTTTAACCATAAATCCAAAAATTTTTCTACCTCCTTTCTTTTTCATGTATTTTTCTGATCAGGAAAAATACAAAATTATGTCAGTTATTTTGAAGTTATTCTAATCTCGTACACACACAAATTTGCAATTATTCATCTACTACTGGAATTTGGATTTATTTTATCGATGCAAATTGGATTTGGATAGAAGGGTACATTCTTTCTAATATTTTAGATAGAAGAAATGTTTCTTCTATCTAAAA
>NW_028260368.1:13951057-13966057 GCF_056163025.1 Triticum urartu | reverse complement strand
GGATTTATGGTTTAAAGAAGAAAAAGAAGAAAACAGGGGTTCTGTTGAATTTCAAGTATTCAGTTTTCACCAATAAGATACGGAGACTTGCTTCACATTTGGAATTACACAATAAAGATTTTTCATCGGAAAGAGGTCTACGAAGACTTTTGGGAAAACGTCGACGTTTGCTGGCTTATTTGGCAAAGAAAAATAGAGTACTTATAAGAAATTAATCGGTCAGTTGAATATTCGGGAGCAGTAATTTAATCGTTCAAATTTTTTTTCTTGTTTATTATTTTTTTAGTAGTCTTATAGTAGTCTTAGATTTTTCATTTTTGATGAGCCTCGCTTTGAGGAATTCATGGAATAATCCATTTTCATGGAATAATGAATTAAGGAAGAAAAGGATAGGAGTCTACCGCTTACAAGAAAAGATCTCATGATAGTCAATATGGGCCCTCAACACCCATCAATGCATGGTGTTCTTCGACTGATCGTTACTCTCGATGGTGAGGATGTTATTGATTGTGAACCCATATTAGGGTATTTACACAGAGGAATGAAAAAAATCGCGGAAAACCGAACTATTATACAATATTACCTTATGTAACAAGGTGGGATTATTTAGCTACTATGTTTACAGAAGCAATAACAGTAAATGCACCAGAATTCTTGGAGAATATTCAAATACCACAAAGAGCCAGCTATATTAGGGTAATTATGTTAGAATTAAGCCGGATAGCTTCTCACTTGCTATGGCTGGACCTTTTATTGGCGGATCTCGGCGCACAGACTCCTTTTTTCTATATTTTTTAGAGAGAGAGAATTAATATATGATCTATTTGAAGCTGCTACAAGGTATGCGAATGATGCACAATTACTTTCGCATCGGAGGAGTAGCCGCCGATCTACCTTATGGATGGATCGATAAATGTTTAGATTTCTGTGGATTATTTTTTACGCGGAGTTGTTGAATATCAACAACTTATTACACAGAATCCAATTTTTTTAGAGCGAGGTTGGAAGGAGTAGGTTTTATTAGCGGAGAAGAAGCAGTAAATTGGGGCTTATCGGGACCGATGTACGAGCTTCTGGAATACAATGGGATCTTCGTAAAGTAGATCCTTATGAGTCTTACAACCAATTTGATTGGAAAGTCCAATGGCAAAAAGAAGGGGATTCGTTAGCTCGCTATTAGTACGAATTGGTGAAATGAGGAATCCATCAAAATAATTCAACAAGCTGTAGAAAAAATTCCTGGAGGACCTTATGAAAATTTAGAAGTCCGACGCTTTAAGAAAGAAAATAATTCTGAATGGAATGATTTTGAGTATAATTTCTTGGTAAAAAACCTTCGCCCAATTTTGAATTGTCAAGACAAGAGCTTTATGTAAGAGTAGAAGCCCCAAAGGTGAATTAGGGATTTATCTAGTAGGAGAATGATAGCCTTTTCCCTTCCCCTGGAGATGGAAAATCCGTCCACCGGTTTATTAATTTGCAAATTCTTCCTCAGCTAGTTAAAAAAATAGAAAATTGGCTGATATCATGACGATATTAGGTAGGTATAGAGATCATTATGGGGGAAGTTGATCGTTGAAATGATAATAGATAGGGTAGAGGTAGAAACTATCAATTCTGTTTCGAAAATTGGAATTATTTAAAAGAAGTCTATGGACTGATATCGATTCTACCCATTTTGACCCTCCTTTTGGAATAACAATAGAGGTACTCGTAATTGTGTGGTTAGAAAGAGAAATATCTGCGTCGATACAAACAACGTATTGGTCCTGAATATGCTGGCCCCCTGGGCCTGCTTCAAGCTATAGCAGATGGACTAAGCTACTTTTAAAGAAGATATTCTGCCATCCCGAGGAGATATTTCTTTATTTAGCATTGGATCCCTCTATAGCAGTCATATCAGTTTTATTAAGTTTTTTAGTTATCCCTTTGGGATATCATTTTGTTTTAGCCGATCTTAGTATTGGTGTTTTTTTTTCATGATTGCATTTGCAAGTATAGCTCCTATTGGTCTTCTTATGGCAGGATATAGCTCAAATAATAAATATTCTTTTTCAGGCGGTCTACGAGCTGCTGCTCAATCCATTAGTTATGAAATACCATTAACTTTTTGTGTGCTAGCAATATCTCTACGTGTGATTCGTTAAAATAGATCTTTTACCTATAAAATCCATTAACTATTTATATTCCTTTTCTTATTTAGTATTTGGGTTGGTAAGTTAAACTAGATAGCTATATGAGTGAAACAAAACAGCTTATAAATTTGTAGTAAAAAGAAAAAATCTCATTTCCTACGTACAAGAAAAAAGTGGAAGTAAACATAAGCAGTGTTAACTCTTTATCCCAAGGTTGATATTTTTTAATTAGTCATCATATCTTGAAGCGGCCAAGAATAAAGGATTCACGATATGGAATTCCATTACTAGAATACTCCTAGTTATTACTATAACTTAGATAATCCATAAGAAGAATCCACCAAAAGTTAGTGAAGGGTTAGGAACACTAAAGTACATAAAGGATTAGTAATGGAAAATCTAAAACATTAGAGATTTTTGCCCATAAAAGGGAATCATAATAAGTACTTGCAATTTGTAGAAATTATCAAGTAGTACTTTCTTCGGATTCCGGATCCAGAGTATGTTCCCATTCACTTGTTAAGGAAATGGCTATCAAGAACGGAATTAACCCTTTATCCCATTTTTTCTTTTTAAATACCCCCTCCCTGGGGAAAGAAGAATAGTAAAAAAGATATGGAGTGCACTAGAAAAAATTTCATTATTTCCTTCCTCTATCCATATTCATGCAGAATTGCTCATGAACTAATACCCCAACTCTTTCCATTTATTAATTGAATACCTATAACAAGTAACAAGTGTTTTATTCCAAGATTAAGTTATTACTGAACAAGAAAAATTTTCATTATATTATAAAGGATGAGATCAATTCGGAAGCGCTTTTTTCTTATTCTTAGCAGACGGAATTCCTTTTGGTCTAATTTAGGACTTTCAAATCTATTTTATTTATCTAATTCTATCTACGCCCCCGGGGCTAGGAACAAAACAGTCCTTTCCTTTTTCTGATCATAGAGAAGCCGTATGAAGCTAGGTTTCATGTACGTTTTGAAATTGCGTGGGAACTGTGATGTTATCACCGACTATGATTATCTAAACAGTTCAAGTACAGTTGATATAGTTGAAGCACAGTCAAAATACGGTTTTTTTGGATGGAATATTTGGCGTCAGCCTATAGGTTTTCTGGTTTTTTTAATTTCTTCTTTGGCAGAATGTGAAAGATTACCCTTTGATTTACCAGAAGCGGAGGAAGAATTAGTAGCAGGTTACCAAACTGAATATTCCGGTATCAAATATGGTTTATTTTATCTTGTTTCTTACCTAAATTTATTAGTTTCTTCTTTATTTGTAACAGTTCTCTACTTGGGCGGGTGGAATTATCTATTCCCTATATATCCTTTTTTGATTTTTTCCAAATGAATAAAGCAGTTGGAATTTTGGAAATGACAATGGGTATATTTATTACATTAACTAAAGCTTATTTATTTCTCTTCATTTCTATCACAATAAGATGGACTTTACCGAGGATGAGAATGATCAGTTATTAAATCTTGGATGGAAATTTCTTTTACCTATTTCCCTGGGCAATCTCTTATTAACAACCTCTTCTCAACTTGTTCACTATAAATAAGATAATACAATAATAGTAAGAATATTTTCAACACAAAAGCTCTCTCAAACAAGAGAAAGATACATATCTTTTTCATAGATATTTAGAATGAATATGTTCCTATGGTAACTGGGTTCATGAGTTATGGTCAACAACACAATACGTGCTACAAGGTACATAGGTCAAAGTTCATAACTACCTTATCCCACACAAATCGTTTACCTATAACGATTCACTACCCTTATGAAAAATCAATTACACCAGAGCGTTTCCGAGGGCGAATCCACTTTGAATTTGATAAATGTATTGCGTGTGAAGTATGTGTTCGCGTATGTCCGATAGATTTACCCGTTGTGGATTGGAGATTGAAAAGGATATTAAAAGAAAACAATTGCTTAATTATAGTATTGATTTCGGAGTTTGTATATTTTGTGGCAATTGTGTGTGAGTACTGTCCAACAAGCTGTTTATCAATGACTGAAGAATATGAAACTTTTCTACCTATGATCGTCATGAATTGAATTACAATCAAATTGCTTTAAGTCGGTTACCAATCTCCATAATGGGAGATTACACAATTCAAACAATTAGGAAGATTCGTCTGAAAGTTATAATAAACACAAAGTAAAATCTTCGAATTCAAGAACGATTACTGATTACTAAACTTTGATTTTGTCTTTCTGTTATAAAAATCTAATAATTCTTTATTAAACTTTAAAATTAACTATAAAGAAAAACGAAAACCTACTGCTTATTGGAAATTATTTCTTATTTTAAATCAGACTAGATTGTCGTGATATAATATAATTTTATAACTATAAGTTTATACACAAAAAAATACCCTAATCCTTTTTTCCTTCCTTGAATCCTTTAGTTTTAGTCAGTTCATGAAAAATTTTATACTATTAATTTCTTTTGTATCCATAATGGATTTACCTGGACCAATACATGAGATTCTTATGCTATTTGGGGGATTTGTTCTTCTACTAGGGGGTCTAGGAGTAGTATTACTTACAACCCCATTTATTCTGCCTTTTCGCTGGGATTAAGTTCTTGTTTGTATATCCTTATTCTATTTTTTATTAAATTCCTACTTTGTAGCTGTCGCACAACTTCTTATTTATGTGGGAGCCATAAATGTCTTGATCATATTCGCTGTAATGTTCGTAAATGGCTCAGAATGGTCTAAAGATAAGAATTATTGGACTATTGGAGATGGTTCACTTCACTCGTTTGTATAACTATTGTTTTTTCACTAATGACTACTATCCCAGATACGTCGTGGTATGGAATTCTTTGGACTACAAGATCAAACCAAATAGTAGAAACAGGGTCTCATAAATAATGTTCAACAAATTGGAATTCATTTAGCAACCGATTTTTATCTTCCGTTTGAACTCATTTCCATAATTCTTCTAGTTTCTTTAATAGGTGCAATTACTATGGCTCGGCAATAAGAAAACTTAGAAAAAGTACAAATTATAAGAAATTGCAAATCTAAAATAAATAACTAAAGAATCACAATTTTGATTTAGTAAAATCCATCTACTGCCAACAAATACCTCCTTTTTTTTTTTTTTTTTTTTCTTTTGTTGTGTAATTGTTCTATTGTAATTAATTGAATCGGTTCAATTCTTGCCCTCATATTGAAATGAATCGAGATTGATAAGGAGTTAGTTAATGATGTTTGAGCATGTACTTTTTTTGAGTGTCTATTTATTTTCGATTGGTATCTATGGATTGATCACAAGCCGAAACATGGTTAGAGCTCTAATATGTCTTGAACTTATACTGAATTCAATTAATCTAAATCTCGTACATTTTCTGATCTATTTGATAGTCGCCAATTAAAAGGAGATATTTCGCAATTTTTGTTATAGCCCTTGCAGCTGCTGAAGCCGCTATTGGACTATCCATCTGTCTTCCATCCATCGTAATAGGAAATCCACTCGTAATCAATCAATCTAATTTATTGAATAATTAGACTTTTGAATATTAGACATAGAATCCTCTAAACAAAGGCGCACATATTAAAATAAATAGAAATCAATACTATTTTTCTTAGTATTATTTGAGAATATCCATATTTTTTAGTAGATTATTGCATAGTATTCTTTTTCACTTAAATGAATTTTTGTATTTGTAATTCATTGATATTGCAATTTGAATTTGCAATAATTTATATTGAAAAGACGATAGCCCAATTTATTGGCTAATTCGAATTCGTCTGTACAATTCGTAAAATTCTTTCTTATTTCTTATTTATTGTTGAAATCCAAAATTAAAGTCTCTTGGCTCTCTTCACGCTTTCTCACAAACAGATTAAAAAATAGATTTTTTTTTTTGAAGTTTGGATAAACCATTGCTTCGTCTGTGTCTACAATACATATGACTCATTATAGTACTAATTTCATTTTACCAGATCGAAAAATTTTATGTTGAAAAGAAAAATTTATAGATCCATGTCACATTCCGTAAAAATTTACGATACATGTATAGGATGCACTCAAATGTGTACGAGCTTGTCCATCAGATGTATTAGAAATGATACCCTGGGATGGATGTAAAAGCCAAGCAAATTGCTTCCGCGCCGAGAACCGAAGATTGTGTGGGTTGTAAGAGATGTGAATCTGCCTGCCCGACAGATTTTTTTAAGTGTCCGCGTTTATTAGGGCCTGAAACAACACGTAGCATGCTCTATCTTATTGATACGTTACAAAAAACTTCACTCGAATCGTCTGATTCCTCTTTACCGAAGAAGCCTGTGCTCGAAATAATCGAGCACGGGCTTTTCTGGTCAAAACGTATCTTGTCTTTATCACTTTATCATGAGTTATTTTCCTTGGTTAACAATACTTGTTGTTTTGCCGATATTTGCAGGTTCATTAATTTTCTTTTTACCTCATAAGGGAAACAAAGTCGTTAGGTGGTATACTATATCTATTTGTTTATTAGAATCCTTCTAATGACTTATGCGTTCGTTATCATTCCAACTGGAGGATCCCTTAATCCAATTAAAAGGAGGATTATAAATGGATAGATGTCTTCGATTTCCACTGGAGATTGGGAATCGATGGACTTTCATTAGATCTATTTTATTGACAGGATTTATCACTACATTTAGCTACTTTAGCAGCTTGCCAATTACACGGATTCGCGATTATTCTATTTCCTGATGCTCGCAATGTATAGGTGGGTCAAATAGGATTATTTTCTTCGCGAGACCTTTTACTTTTTTTTATCATGTGGGAGTTAGAATTAATTCCTGTTTACTTACTTTTATCCATGTGGGGGGGGAAGAGGCGTCTATATTCAGCTACAAAGTTTATTTTGTATACTGCAGGCGGTTCCATTTTTTTCTTATCGGAGTTCTGGGTATGGGCTTATAGTGGTTCCAACGAACCAGGATTAGATTTGGAAAGATTAATTAATCAATCATACCCTGCCAGTACCCTTGGAAATACTTTTATATTTTGGCTTCCTTATTGCTTATGCTGTCAAATTGCCGATTATACCCCTACATACGTGGTTACCAGATACCCATGGGGAAGCACAATATAGTACATGTATGCTTTTAGCGGGAATATTATTAAAGATGGGAGCATATGGATTGATTCGGATCAACATGGAATTGTTACCTCATGCTCATTATCTATTTTCGCCCTGGTTAGTAATAATAGGAGCGATCCAAATAATCTATGCAGCTTCAACTTCTCTTGTCAAACGAAAATTTCAAAAAGAATAGCTTATTCCTGCTGTATCTCACATGGGTTTCATAATTATAGGGAATTGGTTCCATAACCAACATTGGACTCAATGGAGCTATTTTACAAATATTATCCCATGGATTTATTGTGCTTACACTTTTTTTCTTGGCAGGAACCGCTTCTGATAGAATGCGTCTTGTTTATCTCGAACGAACTGGGGGGAATATCTATCCCAATGCCTAAAATTTTTACCATGTTTAGTAGCTTTCAATGGCTTCTCTTGCCTTACCAGGAATGAGTGGTTTTGTCGCAGAATTAGTAGTATTTTTTTGGACTAAATTACTAGTCCAAATTTCTGTTAATGCCAAAAACACTAATTACTTTTGTAATGGCAATTGGAATGATATTAACTCCTATTTATTTATTATCTATGTTTACGCCAGATGTTCTATGGATACAAGCTATTTAATGTTCCAACGCAAATTTTGTGGATTCTGGACCACGAGAACTCTTTATTTTAATCTGTATCTTTTTACCAGTAATAGGAATTGGTATTTATCCAGATTTTGTTCTCTCCCTATCCGTTGACAGGGTAGAGCTCTCTTACAATTATTATCCTAAATAGGTTTGCTTTTTTTTACTCGTCTGCTCTATTAATGCAGAAATAAGTAAAAAAGTATATAATGCAGAAATAAGTAAAAAAGTATAATTAGATCTATCTCGAATTTTTGAGAACCCTTTGATAAGGCGTTCAAGGGGTTCTCAAATAAAACATAAAAGTAAAAACCTTCATTTCATGAAGGTTTTATTTTATGTAATCATTTAGGTGTTAATGTAAACGAACCATAACTATGTAAGCCTATTCCTAATAGATTTATACCAAAATAACAAATCCAAATTATAAGAAATCCTATCAAAGCTATAAGTGCAGAATTCGTACCCTTCCAATTTGGATTTGTTCTACTATGTAAATAAATTGCGAATATGGTCCAAGTAATAAATGCCCAAGTTTCCTTAGGATCCCAATTCCAATAGGATCCCCAGGCCTCATTAGCCCATACTGCTCCACAAAGAATACCTACGGTTAAAAGGGTAAATCCTAGGCTAATGACACGATAACTCCAAGAATCCAAACGCTCCGTTAATTGATATTTGTAATAATTTGGAAATGAAGGGACAGAGGTTCTTTTTAAAGCACTTCTTTTTGCATAAAAATATTTAATATCACTAAAGAAAAATGTTTTATTTAAAACATTTTTTTTCTTTTTAGAAAAGAAATGGAAATTATTTCGAAATCTAATGATTAGAATAGCGGCAGATAATAAGGATCCGCACAAAAGAGTTGCATAGCTTAATAACATCATACTGACATGCATCATTAACCACTGAGATTGTAGAGCAGGTACTAGTATCGTGGATTGATGCATTTCAGTTAAAAGACCCGATGTGGCAAAGCCTTGCGTTAAAATAGTACTTGGCGTAGTTATTGTGCTTAAATCATTTTTAGAGTTCTGTATTTTAGGAATGGTATGAAGAATATACAGGGCCCATGAAAGGAAGATCAATGACTCATATAAATTACTTAATGGAAAATGTCCCGAGGAAGCCCAACGAGAAACTAAGAATCCTGTTATAGAGAAAAAAGTAACTATCATTCCTTTTTCTGACGAATCGCGTAATCCTCCAAGTTCACGAACTAATAAGGTTATAAAATGAATCGTAATCACAATTGAAATCGTTGAGAAAGAGATATGAGTTAGTATATGTTCTAAAGTTGCAAATAGCATAAGGGGAAGGTCCCATTACAAAATTGTAAATTTCGAATTGATTTCTAATCTATTGTATTCTTTTTCAAGAATGCCGCCACTCGGATTCGAACCGAGATGCTTGAGCACTGCTTCCTAAGAGCAGCGTGTCTACCAATTTCACCATGGCGGCTAACTTCAAATAATAGGTAACTTAAAAGAATAATAGCTATTATCTTGGGAATCGTCGATATTGGGAAAGTCCATAAAATTTAGGAACATTAGAGTTTTCATTAAAATAGACTTCGTTTGGTAGTATCGTTTCCATTTTTTTTTTTTACAATAAACTCTTGCTTTGCCCAATAGAAACACAAACACTGCTTGAAAGAGTTGGAACTTCTTTTTTCTAACTTGCAATTATAGAACTAATTTTTTCTAATTAATTTCCCCTTTACATTTTGAAAATTCTTTCAATACAATGAAAAAAATCCAAAAGGGTTTCTATTTAATGATGAAATTAAAATAAAATGGATAAATAGAAAAGGCTTTTTGGATTTTTTAAAAATTTCTAGAATGAAAGTCTTTATGCTCTTATTAATAAGATTTACTAACCTTATGATTTTGGAGAAGATAGGTGGAAGTTGTAAGTCCTATTGTAAGAATACTCCACTTTTCATAATTTTCCTAATAGAATATGAGGATTCTATTAGGAAAATTATGAAAAGTTCATTGATAGGAAAAGAATACTTAGCACACAGTATACCAAACAAAACTTTTTTTTTCTTGTATATATAAGATAAGAGGGGTTTTTTGTTCTAAGAATATTGTACCGAGTAATTCGACACATAAAAGTACATTCAAAGAAGAATCCAAATTATTAAATAATTGGAATTCTTTTTTGATAAGTCAATTCATATTATTCCAAAATCTTATTATTTGTTTGTTGCCCAGAAAAACCCTTTGGTTTTGGATGCTCATTACCGCTCGAAAATGATCTTGATTTTACTAAAGAATAAGATTGTACTATGGAAAAATAAGTCTTTTTCTTCCAAATATTTTTACGAATACGCTTTTTTGACATTGAAGTACGTTTTTTTGGAACTGCCATTCAAAAAGGAAATTACTTTTTTCTAGTTGTATGTGAAAGACATCTATTGCTGCAAATCAATCCTTCTTTCTTCTTTTTATTAGTATTTATACTTAGATACTGAAAGATACTTAAATTTTGAATTATTTTTTACTTCATTTTGTCTAATGCGGATAAGACAACAAGAATTTTTTAACATTTTTTCTTTATATATTTTATACTTTTTTTTTAATAATATAGAATATATAGAAGGGTTTCTCATTTAAATCTATTTATATCTATTTATATATCAAGTATACTCCATATATAGATATATGGTATGGAAGCCTATCCCCCATATAAGATAAGACGGGGGGATAAAAAGAAGGGAAAATGAAAATAGTTAATTAAGTTCAGAATGGTATTCCATAAAGGAAAGGAATTCCAATCAAAACAAAAAATACTGAGTCTCTTAAACAAGACATTCTAAAACTTAGGTAATTTATAGTCATTAGAATTTTAGTTCTATATGAAGTAAGGACTATTCGATAATTTCTTATAAACATAGGTTTTCATTGGAATTCACTCAATCAGTTAATTATGGAACAAGAGAGCTGTTTCATCTTTGTTTTAAAGAAATATAAAAATGAATTATGAATAGAAAGTAAAATGATTCCACTTTTTTTTTTTTATTTTTATAAATATCTTTATTTAGTTAATAAAATAACTTCGTTACCTAGTTATTTTATTAACTTTTTTAATTTAACCAACTAAACCCATTCTTAATTTTTAATTATTTCAATGAGATAAATTTTGGAAAAATTAAGAATTTCAGTATTTTTTCTTATTCTTTTTATTTATTCTTTCAGAAAGAGATAAGAATTGGTTTGGTGAATCGGAAACAATTTTATAGAAAAATTGAAGTAAAAATTGAAGTATATCAATATGCATGGGTAATCCCTCTTCTCCCACTTCCAGTTATTATGTCAATGGATTTGGCCTTATTCTTATTCCGACAGCAACAAAAAATCTTCGTCGCATATGGGCTTTTCCTAGTGTTTACTCTTAAGTATAGCTATGGTATTCTCAGTTCAACTGTCTATTCAACAAATAAATGGAAGTTCGATCTATCAATATCTATGGTCTTGAGCCGTCAATAATGATTTTTCGTTAGAATTTGGGATACTTGATTGACCCACTTACTTCTATTATGTAATACTAATTACTACTGTAGGAATCCTGGTTCTTATTTATAGTGATGGTTATATGTCTCACGATGAAGGATATTTGAGATTTTTTGTTTATATAAGTTTTTTCATACTTCCATGTTGGGATTGGTTACTAGCTCCAATTTGATACAAATTTATTATTTTTTGGGAACTCGTGGGAATGTGTTCTTATTTATTGATAGGCTTTTGGTTTACACGACCAATCGCAGCGAGTGCTTGTCAAAAAAGCTTTTGTAACTAATCGTGTAGGGGATTTTGGTCTATTATAGGAATTTTAGGTTTTTTTTGGATAACAGGTAGTTTAGAGTTTAGGGATTTGTTCAAAATAGCTAATAACTGGATTCCTAATAATGGAATTAACTCTTTACTTACTACTTTGTGTGCTTTTTTATATTCCTTGGTGCAGTTGCGAAATCCGCACAATTCCCTCTTCACGTATGGTTACCCGATGCTATGGAAGGGCCCACTCCTATTTCGGCTCTTATACACGCAGCAACTATGGTTGCTGCGGGAATTTTCTTCTAGCCTCGACTTCTTCCTCTTTCATATCTTTACTTTGATAATGAGTTTTATTTCTTTAGTAGGTACAATAACACTATTCTTAGGAGCTACTTAGCTCTTGCTCAGAGAGATATTAAAAGAAGCTTAGCCTATTCTACAATGTCTCAATTGGGTTATATGGATGTTAGCTCTAGGTATAGGTTCTTATCAAGCTGCTTTATTCCATTGATCACTCATGCTTATTCAAAAGCTTTATTGTTCTTGGGATCCGGATCCGTATTCATTCAATGGAACCTCTTGTTGGATATTCACCAGATAAAAGTCAAAATATGGTTCTTATGGGGCGGTTTAAGAAATACATTCCAATCACAAGAACTACTTTTTTATGGGTACACTTCTCTTTGTGGTATTCCACCTCTTGCTTGCTTCTGGTCAAAGATGAAATCCTTAGTAATAGTGGTTGTATTCGCCCTTTTTTGGAATAATAGCCTCCTTTACTGCAGGATTAACTGCCTTTTTATGTTTCGGATTATTTACTTACATTTGATGGGTATTTGCGTGTTCATTTTCAAATTACAGTAGCACTAAGAGAGTTCCTTGTATTCATATCATATGGGAAAAAGGATACCCAAAGGAGTGAATAGGGATTTCGTTTTATCAACACGAAGAGTGGAGTTTCTTTTTTTTCACAAATATACCAAAAATTCAAGGTAATACAAGAAATAGGATAGGATCCTTTACTACGTCTTTTGGGGCTAAAAAAACTTTTGCCTATCCGCATGAAACGGGAAATACTATGTTATTTCCTCTTCTTATATTACTACTTTTCACTTTGTTCATTGGATTCATAGGAATCTCTTTTGATAATGGAGGGATTGGTAATGGAATAGCAGAGTTAACCATATTATCAAAGTGGTTACTCCCTCAATAAACTTTACCAGGAAAGTTCTAATTCTTTTGTAAATTCATATGAATTTATTACTAATGCAATTTCTTCTGTAAGTCTAGCTATCTTGGTTTATTCATAGCATATATCTTCTATGGATCCGCTTATTCTTTTTTTCAGATTTGGATTTAATAAACTCTTTTTACAAAGGAAATCCTAAAAAAGAATTTTTAGATCAAGTAAAAAAAAATATATACAGTTGGTCATATAATCGTGGTTATATAGATATTTTCTATACTAGGGTCTTTACCCTCGGTATAAGAGGGTTAACCGAACTCACGGAGTTTTTTGATAAGGGTGTTATTGATGGAATTACCAATGGAGTGGGTCTTGCTAGTTTTTGTATAGGAGAGGAAATTAAATATGTAGGGGGAGGTCGAATCTCGTCTTATTTATTCTTTTTTTTATGTTATGTATCTGTGTTTTTATTCTTTTTCGTTCTTAAGTTAAGGAATTTACAACAAGTCTCTTGCAAAAAATAACTATCCTATCCCTTTCTACAATCTCTCTATATCCTTGTTACATAAGGTAAGTATTGTATAATAGTTCGGTTTTCCGCGATTTTTTCCATTCCTCTGTGTAAATACCCTAATATGGGTTCACAATCAATAACATCCTCACCATCGAGAGTAACGATCAGTCGAAGAACACCATGCATTGATGGGTGTTGAGGGCCCATATTGACTATCATGAGATCTTTTCTTGTAAGCGGTAGACTCATATCCTTTCTTCCTTAATTCATTATTCCATGAAAATGGATTATTCCATGAATTCCTCAAAGCGAGGCTCATCAAAATGAAAAATCTAAGACTACTATAGAGACTACTAAAAAAATAATAAAACAAGAAAAAAATTTGAACGATTAAATTACTGCTCCCGAATATTCAACTGACCGATTAATTTCTTATAACGTACTCTATTTTTCTTTGCCAAATAAGCCAGCAAACGTCGACGTTTTCCCAAAAGTCTTCGTAGACCTCTTTCCGATGAAAAATCTTTTTTGTGTAATTCCAAATGTGAAGCAAGTCTCCGTATCTTATTGGTGAAACTGAATACTTGAAATTCAACAGAACCCCTGTTTTCTTCTTTTTCTTCTTTAACCATAAATCCAAAAATTTTTCTACCTCCTTTCTTTTTCATGTATTTTTCTGATCAGGAAAAATACAAAATTATGTCAGTTATTTTGAAGTTATTCTAATCTCGTACACACACAAATTTGCAATTATTCATCTACTACTGGAATTTGGATTTATTTTATCGATGCAAATTGGATTTGGATAGAAGGGTACATTCTTTCTAATATTTTAGATAGAAGAAATGTTTCTTCTATCTAAAATATTAGAAAGAATTTTGCTGATTTATTTATTGCTATATGCAATTTATGGAATTGATACACCATTTAATTGATATCATTTAGCAAAATGAAACACAGCATATGCATCCATCTTTTGGCTCGAGAATTTCACGGGATAGAGATATGGTATAAGAAATAGACTATTAAGTAACTCTAAATGAATTGTGGATACATCTGTATCCTTAACATACTGAAACGATTGTCATTATTCGTATCAAACCAATAGCGATTCATACAAGCTAAATCTTCTAATCAATGGTGGGCCAATAATGAATTTTTTTGCATATGTATTAAGACGCTTGGCCTGATTTCGAAATTGTCCAGAGTTTTATATGTTGTTTTCATTGCAAAATGATGGGTCTCCTTCCATAACTTTCCAATTACGAGTACGAGAATTGAAAGACATGAAAATTCTCAATTCTCTACGGCGTCTAGTAGATAGAAACAAGAAAATCAGAAGAATCTTTCTCTCTATTCACTATCATTCCGCGTCTTCGACTTCTATTAGTTTCTTTTCTTCTTTAATGCAATAGCTATAGTTTGATATAAGAATCCATTTCTCAAAGTAAGGAAACCATTCTCTTATAGGAAATGGTTCGAAAATCGCTATTCCACCTTTTAGGTATCGTGAAAAGTGATACCTGTGAAGATCGTGCATTTCAGTCAAATTCAGATCCGTTTTTCGAGTCCATGATATAATATAACCAAATTGGATAGATCTTCCACCTGTTTAGCTAAGAAAGAATAGATACAGAGGTGGATAATAGATCG
>NW_028260368.1:13913557-13936057 GCF_056163025.1 Triticum urartu | reverse complement strand
CTGAGGTCCTTAACCATCTCCCTGAGAAAAGTAGACAGTAAAAGCCAAAATAGACTAAATATATTAGCCTGAACGATCCTAAAAATCCCTCGAAGGAGATAATAAAGAACCCAAAGCAGATGGTATCCTACTGCAAGGGTGGTCTTAAGAATCCAAAAGAGGTTGCTCAGAAGAGATAGAGTATCCCAACCTCTATTGCTCTCGCGTAAAGACTTTTTTTTTACGCGACAGGAAAAAGTGACTACGAATTCCCCTTTTTGTTTGGCGAATCCCTGTTTGTATCCCTTTGAGCGCACGCCCATTAAGTAGCGATCAAATCAAGGAAATCGATCAAACGATCCCCGTGCCAGCCCAAATCATGATCTTCACCAACTTGGATTTGGTTCTCTCGCGAAAATCGCGAGTTGCAGAGATGAGAACCATGAAAAGCAAGATCCCGAATAAGAAAACAGAAACCGAGGAAGAGGAAACCACAAGAGTGAAGACTAGTAGAGTCTCGTCTTTTGTCATTCTTTGCTCCTTTTTCACTCAATGATTCCTTCGAATTTGCCGACCAAAAATTCTATATGTCTATTCTATCTATGATATTTCTATATATAATAGAATATGATATCTAATATGACATCCGATTTGTCAAAGGGATTGGATTGGTGACTTACCCATTCAGTGACTTTGGCACTGGACGTTCCAAAAACGGGTACTATCGGATCGGGTGAATTAGAGAATAGACAGAGGTCCGTTGGCATTTCAGCCTTTCTTCTCCTTTCAGGGCCTATCCGAAAGAGAATCCAGTACCTCTTGGTCCTGAATATCAGAATAGGACGAACGAACCGGCCTCCGCGGATATCTTTGCTTCGGACAAACCCTGCAATCAAATAGATTGTCCCAAGGGCGCCATATTCTAGGAGCCCAAGTTATGCTATTGAAATTCGTTCCTCTAGCAGTTCCGGTTTGAGCATTCCGTTCCCTTTTTCAACTCCACTTCTTTTCATATAGCAATCCCTGATCAAAGAGAGAACAATATCCATTTCAAAACATTTCTAACAGATTCCTTAGTTCGGACCGACGAAGTAATGTCACTCGACTATTATCAACCTGACTGCAATCTTTTTCTGTCGGTAAGGATTGCACCAGAGCACCTTCTACTTCTAATAGGCCATGAAACTATAGATAGAGAAGAATCATTCTGAGCGAGTACATAAGAAGCGATCCACTTTTTTTCATCGGTTCCAGGGAGACCAAAGATCTTGCGCGGCAGGTCCGCCAGAAAAACTCAAAAGAGAAAGAAGTCTCGTTAATCTCTTCATGCTCGTTCCAAGTTCGAAGTACCTTTTGGCCAAAGAAAACCCGCTTCCTGACACGATTGCCTCTTTATCTTTATATAGATAGATTCTATGGGGTTATTACTTAGTAAGTCTATTTTGTACAAGAGCCCCTCCTATCTGATAGAAAAGGGTCCCATGATCCCGAGCCGATCTTACCTTGGCTCGCAAACCCAAGTTTGTCTATGAAGAGCTAATCTAATTGTATTTTTTTCTAGAATGGATTTCTTATGTGGAATACTAATGGATAGGGCTTCGTTGCTAAGTGCTGACAAGATCTAGTGCACTGGAACTCGTGGTTATGGACCCGAATCCTTTAGTATGGAACATTGTCTTTTCCAAGTAAAAACCCCTAGTATATGAAAGATGAAAAGGTGCTTTCGTCTTGTGGAATAAGAAGCCCTCGTACCTTAATGAAAGGGAAAATCGTAATTTTTCGTTAGGTATTTGACCAAATAGGATCGTCCAGTTCCTACAGAACCTATCACTAAAATACCCGATAGGGCTAAGCGGAACGAAAAGGGTTTCCATGAGATGGTAAATTGAAAACGATTAGTCCCACACGAGGTTTGGGAATAAGTGATTGTCTGATAATGAGCAAGGAATATACGTCTTTCTGCTAAAGAGGATCTATTAAACTCAATAATTCATTAGATCCTTGTTATCAATGCCAACTAGGTATCATAAGTAAATGGATCCCGGTTGTTCAATCCTTTGATAACCATGGATCCCGGTTGTTCAATCCTTTGATAACCAAGGTCATTCTTTGCTAAAGAGAAATGATCACTATGAGTCAGACTCAATAGAATTGGATCCATTCCAAATAGCGAGAATTAGGATTCTTGATCCCTCTCAATCTCTCTTTCAATTCGAGGATCCAGAGAGGTGTTTTCATAGTCATCTCCGAATATTTGCCATCTCGGAATATTTTCGATTTCATTTTTCTATGATATGTCTTTCTATATGAAAATTGGTTATTTACGATGTACGATGATCCCTGTTAAGCATCCATGGCTGAATGGTTAAAGCGCCCAACTCATAATTGGTAAATTTGCGGGTTCAATTCCTGCTGGATGCACACGAACGGGAACATTCCATAAGTCTATTGGAACTGGCTCTCTATCCATGGAATCTCATCCATCATCCATACATAACGAATTGGTATGGTATATTCATACCATAACATAAGAACAATAAGAACTCGAATTCTTATCGATACTGGAACTCAGAGCATAGGAGGGAAAGTCGATTTATGGATGGAATCAAATACGCAGTATTTACAGAAAAAAGTCTTCGTTTATTGGGAAAGAATCAATATACTTTTAATGTCGAATCGGGATTCACTAAGACAGAAATAAAGCATTGGGTCGAACTCTTCTTTGGTGTTAAGGTGGTAGCTGTGAATAGCCATCGACTACCTGGAAAAGGTAGAAGAATAGGACCTATTCTGGGCCATACAATGCATTACAGACGTATGATCATTACCCTTCAACCGGGTTATTCTATTCCACTTCTAGATAGAGAAAAAAACTAAAGGAGAATACTTAATAATACGGCGAAACATTTATACAAAACACCTATCCCGAGCACACGCAAGGGAACCGTAGACAGGCAAGTGAAATCCAATCCACGAAATAATTTGATCCATGGACGGCACCGTTGTGGTAAAGGTCGTAATTCCAGAGGAATCATTACCGCAAGGCATAGAGGGGGAGGTCATAAGCGCCTATACCGTAAAATAGATTTTCGACGGAATCAAAAAGACATATCTGGTAGAATCGTAACCATAGAATACGACCCTAATCGAAATGCATACATTTGTCTCATACACTATGGGGATGGTGAGAAGAGATATATTTTACATCCCAGAGGGGCTATAATTGGAGATACTATTGTTTCTGGTACAAAAGTTCCTATATCAATGGGAAATGCCCTACCTTTGAGTGCGGTTTGAACTATTGATTTACGTAATTGGAAGTAACCAATTAGGTTTACGACGAAACCTAGAAATCGATCACTGATCCAATTTGACTACCTCTACGGGATAGACCTCAACAGAAAACTGTTGAGTAACGGCAGCAAGTGATTGAGTTCAGTAGTTCCTCATAGAAAATTATTGGCTCTAGAGATATGGTAATATGGAGAAGACAAAATTGTTTGAAGCACGCACAGAACCGGAAGCGCCCCTTGTTTCAAAGAGAGGAGGACGGGTTATTCACATTTAATTTGATGGTCAGAGGCAAATTGAAAGCTAAGCAGTGGTAATTAAGACCCCCGGGGGAAAATAGGGATGTCTCCTACGTTACCCATAATATGTGGAAGTATCGACGTAATTTCATAGAGTCATTCGATCTGAATGCTACATGAAGAACATAAGCCAGATGACGGAACGCAGAGACCTAGGATGTAGAAGATCATAACATGAGCGATTCGGCAGATTTGGATTCCTTTCCTATATATCCACTCATGTGGTACTTCATCATATGATTCATATAAGATCCATCTGTCTAGAGATCGTCATATACATCTAGAAAGCCGTATGCTTTGGAAGAAGCTTGTACAGTTTGGGAAGGGGTTTTTTGAGAGAAAAGAAGAATCTACTTCAACCGATATGCCCTTAGGCACGGCCATGCATAACATAGAAATCACACGTGGAAGGGGTGGGCAATTAGCTAGAGCAGCAGGTGCTGTAGCGAAACTCATTGCAAAAGAGGGTAAATCGGCCACTTTAAGATTACCATCTGGGGAGGTCCGTTTAGTATCCCAAAACTGCTTAGCAACAGTCGGACAAGTGGGTAATGTTGGGGTGAACCAAAAAAGTTTGGGTAGAGCCGGATCTAAGTGTTGGCTAGGTAAACGCCCCGTAGTAAGAGGGGTAGTTATGAACCCTGAACCCTGTGGACCACCCCCATGGGGGCGGTGAAGGGAAAGCTCCCATTGGTAGAAAAAAACCCACAACCCCTTGGGGTTATCCTGCGCTTGGAAGAAGAACTAGGAAAAGGAAAAAATATAGCGATAGTTTTATTCTTCGTCGCCGTAAGTAAATACGTAACTAGGAATATGGAAAATTGCATTTTTGGAATTTGCAATAATGCGATGGGCGAACGACGGGAATTGAACCCGCGCATGGTGGATTCACAATCCACTGCCTTGATCCACTTGGCTACATCCGCCCCTTATCCAGCTAAAGGATTTTTTTCTTTTTTCCATTGATCATTATTCTATTTATTCTGACCTCCGTACTTCGATCGAGATATTGGACATAGAATGCCACTCTTTAAAAAGGAAAAAAGGAGTAATCAGCTGTGACACGAAAAAAAACGAATCCTTTTGTAGCTCATCATTTATTGGCAAAGATAGAAAAGGTCAATATGAAGGAGGAGAAAGAAACAATAGTAACGTGGTCCCGGGCATCTAGCATTCTACCCACAATGGTTGGCCATACAATCGCGATTCATAATGGAAAGGAACATATACCTATTTACATAACAAATCCTATGGTAGGTCGCAAATTGGGGGAATTCGTGCCTACTCGGCATTTCACGAGTTATGAAAATGCAAGAAAGGATACTAAATCTCGTCGTTAACTGAATTCTGAATAGAAAGATTAAGAAGAAAAAAAGATTCAAAATAAAGTAAAGGTAGGCGGGGAATAACCTTATTTATGACAAGTTTCAAACTAGTAAAGTATATCCCTAGGATAAAGAAGAAGAAAAGTGGGCTAAGGAAACTCGCAAGGAAAGTTCCAACCGATCGTCTACTTAAGTTCGAGAGAGTTTTCAAAGCACAAAAACGTATCCCTATGTCTGTTTTCAAAGCACAAAGAGTTCTTGACGAGATTCGCTGGCGTTACTACGAGGAAACTGTTATGATACTGAACCTCATGCCCTATCGAGCATCTTATCCCATCTTAAAGTTGGTTTATTCGGCAGCCGCAAATGCTACTCATTATAGGGATTTCGACAAAGCGAATTTATTTATTACTAAAGCCGAAGTCAGTAGGAGTACTATTATGAAGAAATTCAGACCTCGAGCTCGAGGACGTAGTTTCCCCATAAAAAAAAGCATGTGTCATATAACAATTGTACTAAATATAGTAAAGAAATCTAAATAACCTTTAGATCCATCTAAGATTTCGATTCCCAGTAAAAAAAATATAGAATAGAAAAATATGGGACAAAAAATAAATCCACTCGGTTTCAGACTTGGTACAACCCAAAAACACCATTCCTTTTGGTTCGCACAACCAAAAAATTATTCTGAAGGTCTACAGGAAGATAAAAAAATAAGGGATTGTATCAAGAACTATATACAAAAGAATAGGAAAAAGGGCTCGAATAGAAAAATAGAATCAGACTCAAGTTCCGAAGTAATTACACATAATAGAAAAATGGACTCAGGTTCAAGTTCCGAAGTAATTACACATATAGAAATCCAAAAAGAAATCGATACGATCCACGTCATAATCCATATTGGATTCCCAAATTTATTAAAGAAAAAAGGAGCAATCGAAGAATTAGAGAAAGATCTACAAAAGGAAATTAACTCTGTAAACCAGAGATTTAATATTTCTATCGAAAAAGTTAAAGAACCTTATAGACAGCCTAACATTCTTGCAGAATATATAGCTTTCCAATTAAAAAATAGAGTTTCATTCCGAAAGGCAATGAAAAAAGCCATTGAATTAACTAAAAAAGCAGATATAAGGGGAGTAAAAGTAAAAATTGCGGGTCGTCTCGGAGGAAAAGAAATTGCACGCGCCGAATCTATTAAAAAGGGTAGACTTCCCCTCCAAACAATTCGCGCTAAAATTGATTATTGCTGCTATCCAATTCGGACTATCTATGGAGTATTAGGTGTAAAAATTTGGATATTCGTAGACGAAGAATAAGTAATCTTGTCTTCGGATTCTGTCCATTGATAGAATAAAAAATGACAAGAGACTTTTTTCCTGAAATCCCTGCAAAAGAAGAAATTATACCTCTTTCTATAAGATTTAATGAAAATTGATAAATCATTTAATATAATTGCTATGCTTAGTGTGTGACTCGTTATTTTTTTCTTTTTTTTAAGAAAAAAACTTAGTAATTATAGAAAATTAACTAATAACCAACCTATTGCTTCGTATTGTCGAGATCCTAACTAAGAAACAGTCACTATATGAATAAATACCTCTATCATAACATAAATGAGTAGATGTGTCATATAGTTGTAGCAACTGCAATTTTTTCTCTAAAAAAGAAAAGGGATTCTAGGTTGTGAAGCAAAACTAAAGGGATGTGGATAAAGGGAGGGATGATAGAAAGAAGGAAGAGGAAATAAATAAGATATAGGATTCCACTATGTATGGTCTATGAATTACATCATAAAAGGCAATGTGATAAAGCATCAATATAATAAAAATAATAGAGAATTAAAAATTGTAACTTGAAACAAGAACTACAAATTTAAAGCAATAATAAAGAGCCGCCCGGGTTAATAAAACTGAGAAAATTAACTCGGAAAGAAATTTTTTGGAAGCTCCGTTGCGGGATTCAGACCTAACCATTCAAGGAGAAGCAGTGGGAACGACAGAACCTATGATTCCATAGGATTTTATTGAAAAGAATCCTAACACTTCATTGGGTGGGATGGCGGAACAAACCAAAAAAATTGTCTTATTTGGTAAGTTTATAAATTAACAAATAAGACAGGAAAGAGTAAATATTCGCCCGCGAAATTCTTATTGAATTAGAATACTTTACCGCGATTCAATAAGAGTAAAAATAAGGATTTTTTTAAGAAGGATTACATTATCTATAAATATAGAATTTAGATAAATATACACACACATCTGGATATATTCTAGATCTTCTTTTTTGACTATATATTATATTTTTCTGTTTTAACAAATTCAATATAAAAAAAACCGAACTTTTTCTATTATCTATTAATGTGTATCTATCCGTACCGTAATATTTTGGAATATTATGAATTAGAGAAATTTACATGCTTTCTGATTCCATTCGCGAGGAGCTGGATGAGAAGAAACTCTCATGTCCAGTTTTGCAGTAGAGATGGAACTAAGAAAGAGAACCATCGACTATAACCCCAAAAGAACCAGATTTCGCAAACAACATAGAGGAAGAATGAAAGGAAAATCCTGCCGAGGCAATCGTATTTGTTTTGGTAGATATGCTCTTCAAGCACTTGAACCCGCTTGGATCACGGCGAGACAGATAGAAGCAGGACGAAGAGCAATAACACGATATGCACGTCGTGGTGGAAAAATATGGGTACGTATATTTCCCGACAAACCGGTTACACTAAGACCCACGGAAACACGTATGGGCTCGGGAAAGGGGTCCCCCGAATATTGGGTATCCGTTGTTAAACCTGGTCGTATACTTTATGAAATGGGGGGAGTATCTGAAACTGTAGCTAGAGCAGCTATCTCCATAGCTGCCAGTAAAATGCCCATACGAAGTCAATTTATTCGATTAGAGATATAGAACCCTAAAAGGGGTATGGAAGATAAAAAAAAATGCTCGGTTTTTCTTTCTGGAAAGACAATATTTCTTTCATCCTTTTGCATTGAAATAACAAATTGAAATCAAAATAATATGATTCAACCTCAGACCCTTTTAAATGTAGCAGATAATAGTGGAGCTCGAAAATTGATGTGTATTCGAGTCATAGGAGCTGCTGGTAATCAGCGATATGCTCGTATTGGTGATGTTATTGTTGCTGTAATCAAAGACGCATTGCCCCAAATGCCTCTAGAAAGATCCGAAGTAATTCGAGCTGTAATTGTACGTACATGTAAAGAGTTCAAATGCGAAGACGGTATAATAATCCGCTATGATGACAATGCTGCGGTTATAATTGATCAAAAAGGCAATCCAAAAGGAACTCGAGTTTTTGGCGCGATTGCCGAGGAATTGAGAGAATTGAATTTTACCAAAATAGTTTCATTAGCTCCTGAAGTATTATAAATACTAGTAGGCGAAATTGAGACCAAAGAATTAATTTAGTAGATTGTGTTTTACGTATATGTTTTAAAATCCAAAATGAAAAAAAAAAAAAGAAAACATGTTGATTATAGAAAAATTAGGAGGAACCTAGAATTAGAGTCTTATGGGCAAGGACACTATTGCTGATTTACTAACCTCTATAAGAAATGCGGACATGAATAAAAAAGGAACAGTTCGAGTAGTATCTACAAATATTACCGAAAACATTGTTAAAATACTTCTACGAGAGGGTTTTATTGAAAGTGTTCGGAAACATCAGGAACGTAACAGATATTTCTTGGTTTCAACTTTGCGACATCAAAAGAGAAAGACTATAAAAGGAATATATAGAACAAGAACCTTTTTAAAGCGTATCAGCCGACCCGGCTTACGAATTTATACCAACTATCAAGGAATTCCTAAAGTTTTGGGTGGAATGGGAATTGCTATTCTTTCTACTTCTCGAGGAATAATGACAGATCGAGAAGCTCGACTAAACAGAATTGGGGGAGAAGTCTTATGTTATATATGGTAATCGCCCCGCCTATAGTGCTCGAATTCTATCTCGCCCTTCCTATTTTTAAAATAAAAATAGAAAAATAGGAGAAAAAAAATATGACAGAAAAAAAAAATAGGAGAGAAAAAAAAAACCCGAGAGAAGCAAAAGTAACTTTCGAAGGTTTAGTTACGGAAGCCCTACCCAATGGAATGTTCCGCGTTCGGCTAGAGAATGACACCATCATCCTAGGCTATATTTCAGGAAAGATACGGTCTAGTTCTATACGAATACTGATGGGGGATAGGGTCAAAATTGAAGTAAGTCGTTATGATTCAAGCAAGGGACGTATAATTTATAGACTTCCCCATAAGGATTCGAAGCGTATCGAAGACTCGAAGGATAGCGAAGATTTGAAGGATAGCGAAGATTTGAAGGATACCAAAGATTCAAAGGATTAGGTTTTTCTTTTTTTTTCTAGGGTAATAAATTCTAAGTTCTAAAATTCAAGCGAAGAGACTTATTTTTTCCAAAAGATTAGATTCATAGTTTAAAAAAGGATACGGAAATATGAAAATAAGAGCTTCCGTTCGTAAAATTTGTACAAAATGTCGACTGATTCGTAGGCGTGGACGAATTAGAGTCATTTGCTCTAATCCGAAGCATAAACAAAGACAGGGGTAATCTTTCGAAAAAGAACTTTACTTTCTAAAAAGTAAAAAAAAGTACCCGCGGAAATGTTCCAATTCCAAATAAAATAATTTCATTTAAAATAATTAAAGTAAAGGGTTTATTTTACCCTGAAACGGATATCTTTGTATCTTTTTTTCTTTTTTTTATTTCTAACTCATATTTATGAGATAATAAAATATGGCAAAAGCTATACCAAAAATTGGTTCACGTAAGAAAGTGCGTATTGGTTTACGTAGGAATGCACGTTTTAGTTTACGGAAGAGTGCACGTAGAATAACAAAAGGGGTTATTCATGTTCAAGCTAGTTTCAACAATACCATTATAACTGTTACAGACCCACAAGGTCGGGTGGTTTTTTGGTCCTCGGCCGGTACTTGTGGATTCAAAAGCTCAAGAAAAGCATCACCCTATGCTGGTCAAAGAACAGCAGTAGATGCTATTCGTACAGTAGGTTTGCAACGAGCAGAAGTTATGGTAAAGGGCGCTGGTAGTGGAAGAGATGCCGCATTACGAGCCATTGCTAAAAGTGGTGTGCGATTAAGTTGTATACGCGATGTAACACCTATGCCGCATAATGGATGTCGACCGCCTAAAAAAAGACGTCTGTAAAAGAATTAACCCGCTTTCAACTTTCATTTCAAGAGAAATAAACGATTCAATGATAAAATAATAATACTAGTCTATTATGGTTCGAGAGGAGGTAGCAGGATCCACTCAAACACTACAGTGGAAGTGTGTTGAATCAAGAGTAGATAGTAAGCGCCTTTATTATGGTCGTTTCATTCTGTCCCCGCTTAGAAAAGGTCAAGCGGACACCGTCGGTATTGCCTTGCGAAGAGCTTTACTTGGAGAAATAGAAGGAACATGTATCACACGTGCAAAATTTGGGAGCGTGCCGCACGAGTATTCTACAATAGCAGGTATTGAAGAATCCGTACAAGAAATTTTACTAAATTTGAAAGAAATTGTATTGAGAAGTAATCTCTATGGAGTTAGAGACGCATCCATTTGCGTCAAAGGTCCTAGATACATAACTGCTCAAGATATCATCTTACCGCCTTCCGTAGAAATCGTTGATACGGCACAACCTATAGCTAACTTGACAGAGCCCATTGATTTCTGTATTGATTTACAGATCAAGAGAGATCGTGGATATCAGACAGAACTCAGAAAGAACTATCAAGATGGAAGTTATCCTATAGATGCTGTATCCATGCCTGTTCGAAATGTGAATTATAGTATTTTTTCTTGTGGGAATGGAAATGAAAAACACGAGATACTTTTTCTAGAAATATGGACTAATGGAAGTTTAACCCCTAAGGAAGCACTTTATGAGGCTTCTCGTAATTTGATTGATTTATTTCTTCCTTTTCTACACGCGGAGGAAGAGGGCGCTAGTTTCGAAGAAAATAAAAACAGGTTTACTCCACCCCTTTTTACTTTTCAAAAAAGATTAACTAATCTAAAGAAAAACAAAAAAGGAATTCCATTGAATTGTATTTTTATTGATCAATTAGAATTGACTTCTAGAACGTATAATTGTCTAAAAAGGGCCAATATACATACACTATTGGACCTTTTGAGTAAGACTGAAGAAGATCTTCTGAGAATTGACAGTTTTCGTATGGAAGATAGAAAACATATATGGGACACTCTAGAGAAGCATCTCCCAATTGATTTACTTAAGAATAAACTCTCGTTTTAAATCCATTGCAATTTTTTTTCTTCTTCTTTTTCGAGTTAGAATAAAAAGAAAACAATTTAGCATCTTTGGTACAATCTATATTTTCGCGAAATGGATCATAATAAAATGGATTTTAGGTATCTAGGGAAGATTCACTTGGAAGTAACTATTTCCTAGATACCTATGGTACTTCACGGTTGAATGAATCAAAAAATATCTAAAAAAGACCTAAAGTTAATGATTTATCAATGGGTAATGTTGCTCCAATACCTAACCAAAGAGCTACTACAGTACCGATTAAAAAAACGGTCGTAGCTACTGGGCGGCGAAATGGATTTTGGAATTTATTGACATTCTCTAGAAAAGGTACTGTCAATAAGCCTGTTGGCACAGAAACCATTAAAAGAACGCCCAATAACTTATTGGGTACCGTACGGAGTATTTGAAACACGGGAAAGAAGTACCACTCGGGTAATATTTCCAGAGGAGTTGCAAACGGATCTGCCGGTTCACCAATCATTGATGGCTCGAGAACCGCTAAACCTACATTACATGCAATAGTACCTAGAATTACTACTGGAAAAATATATAAAAGATCGTTGGGCCATGCGGGTTCCCCGTAATAATTATGTCCCATCCCTTTAGCTAATTTAGCTCTTAATACAGGATCATTTAAGTCTGGTTTCTTTGTTATTGGGATAGGTGAACTCTTTAGGATCCATCCCCCAAAGGAACCGGACATGAGAATTTATCATCATCCGGCTCGAGCAAGAGTGAAAGAAATAAGACCGCGGAAGATCCTTAATAGAATTAAGGTTTATAATGACTCAATGACTCTAGGCAAGAAAAGCTTTATCAGATTCTCTTTTCCGAAGTTGCACCTACAACTACTCATTGAAAATAATCCTATTCTTATGGGTAAATGCTCAATATCCAAGTGGGCTTACAAATTTGATCATGATCAATTGCTTTGTGGATTGTCTCATGTCTCTTGATTAGTTGGTATTTATCCCCTCAATATCGCAAGTTTCTTACCTCCAAACAAAATATTTACTTGTTACTAATAAAAAATCAAAAAGTTTAGCCTACATTCTTCCTTAGATCCCTTCTTTTACTCCGATAGTATTGCGGATCACAATCGATGCAAAGAAAATGAATGCATTTCCATACTATAATAAAAAGGTAAGTGTAATAAATAGAGAACTGGATCATGTCACATGACTTATTCCATTTCTACTCTATGGGATCTTACGGAGCCTGTTCATGGATGACATGGTTGCGGTATGATCATAGAAGATATTCTCCTCAAGTGAACCAGCCTATCCTTCCTAGGTAGGGGACTTACATGTTGATTGGATGCGGAGACACCTTTGGTTGTGAATTCTAATGTGGCAGATCCAATTCTTTATCTGCATGGCCAAATCAATAATTCAAGTCACACACTCCCATAATCCGCCTTTTTTCTTTCGTAAAATTAACTTCAACTATTTGTATTGTATAAAAATACTTTGGAGTTGAAGAGAAGTATCCAAATGACATGTGTTATTTTACAATAACCCATGCTTGTAGCAATGAAATACCAAAACCTACCCGATATGATATATGATAATTATAATTCTCTATGATATGCCTTCCCTATAAAGGACCCGAAATACCTTGCTTACGTATCATTGGAAAGTGCATTAACATAAATACGGCAGTAAGCAGAGGCAGTACAAAGGTATGTAAACTATAAAAACGAGTCAAAGTGGATTGGCCCACACTAGCACTTCCGCGTAATAACTCCACTAAAGGCGATCCTATTACCGGAATGGCGTCAGGTACACCTGTCACAATTTTGACTGCCCAATAGCCAATTTGATCCCAAGGCAAAGAATAACCAGTTACACCAAATGATGCAGTCAAAACAGCCAAAACCACACCTGTGACCCAAGTTAATTCGCGGGGTTTTTTAAATCCCCCTGTGAGATACACACGAAATACATGCAGGATCATCATTAAAACCATCATACTTGCTGACCATCGATGAACTGATCGGATTAACCAACCAAAGTTGGCCTCGGTCATTATGTATTGAACCGAGGAAAAAGCCTCTGTAACGGTTGGTCGGTAGTAAAAAGTCATAGCAAAACCGGTAGCGACTTGTACTAGAAAACAAGTAAGTGTAATTCCCCCTAAACAATAAAATATGTTGACATGGGGAGGAACATATTTACTAGTTATATCATCTGCAATTGCCTGAATCTCAAGACGTTCCTCAAACCAATCATATACTTTATTGAGATAGGTAACTAACCCGAGTCCCCCTCTAAGAGCCGTATATGAAAATTTCATCTCGTACGGCTCAAGCAGAAACACAAAAATTTTCAACGAATATTAGAAAAAAGGTTCAAAACTTCATCAGCCACTGAATTGGGTCGATTTGCCTTGAAGATATCAAATAAGAAAAATCCGGAATATCTTCTTTGTGATGATAATGCCAAAAAATCTCAAGTTGGCGCGTCTTTCTTTCTTCCTTTCCCTTATGTTGGTCATTAGAGGCTTCTTGACTTTTCTCTTCCCTATAAAGGATTTGTTTTTTTATGCGTAATATAGAAATTATCTTGTTGAGATCCTATGAATCAGTTCAATTAAAACCTTAGATTCATACTAGAGCCACGATGATTTAGTCTCAAGCTAAACAAAAGGCAAGGGTTCTTCGAATAAGAACCGCTTGATAATCATTTATTGAATCAGTGTAATGACTCGACAAAATCGAGAGAAAAAAAGTTGTCTTTTGGGCAAACAAAATTGGAAGGAAGAAAATTTCTTTTTTATTTTTATTTAAGAACTACTTGAATTTTTCAGTCTGGTTGCGAGGTCTTAATAGTGAGTATGAATCATAGTTCCATTTTTTTTTGATCCACTCTATCTATTTCGTGTTCCAGATACTAGAATAAATAATATCTGACGAATTAGAATCATCTTGATAGAGATAACAGGCCCTTTCTATGTATTATCAATAGGATCAATTCTAACAAGTCACACACTCATATTCCAGAGATACCGAAACAAAAAAATTCCGCGGTCGAACTACCATAATATCTAGAAATGTAGATCTTAAACTAGAAAGGCTTTTTTGGATGGAAAAACTCTGACTTCCTAGTTTTAGTTAGTAGAAACCTAATTGGTTAAAATTCCGTCCAGTAAAACGGAAGAATTATAAATTTCTAAAATGATAGATAGGAATATAGCGAATAAAGCCATTGCGATCCCCATAAAAGGAGTAGTCCCCCAACCCGGGGCGACTTTCCCATATTCCGAATTCAAGGGTTTCAGTAAACTACCTGCACCAGTTCGTTTTGGCCTAGGTTTAGAACTATCTTCAACGGTTTGTGTAGCCATAAATTCTATTTAATCATTGGTGTTGACTTTGTATACTATTCCGTTGTAGTTGTAAATACACGATCTTTTCGTAGATCCATTGTAATCTTGAAATTCTATAAAAATGGAAACAGCAACTTTAGTCGCCATCTCCATATCTGGTTTACTTGTAAGCTTTACTGGGTATGCCTTATATACCGCGTTTGGGCAACCCTCTCAACAATTAAGAGATCCATTCGAAGAACACGGAGACTAATTTAAGTAAGAAGTCTCCCAGATAGGGGGACTTCTTACTTAAATGAAATTATTTTATTCTTTTAGTTGGAGTTGGTGGAACCTTAGGTGGTTCTCGGAAGAAGATAGCGAAAAAAATTATCCCTAAAGTCGAAACTAAAAGGAACGTATAAACCAATGCTTCCATAGATTCGATCCTGGTTTATTTACAATTATAACTTCCACACCTATTCATTTGTCATTTGGGATAATTTCCCATATAAAGAAAGAAAAAGAGTCAAAGAAAGGATGGGAGATGTTTCCCATGTCAAATCAAAAAAGAGAGGTGAAAGATACTATAACAATGTGTATCAAACTGCCTGTTTCCTTGTAGTTGGATCTCCCACTTTTTGGAATGTTCCAAATTCCACTTGAGCATCCAAATCTGGATCAATACCAGCAAAAACATCTCGGAACAATGTTCTAGCGCCATGCCAAATGTGTCCGAAAAAGAAGAGCAAAGCAAAGGTAGCATGACCAAAAGTGAACCAACCCCTTGGACTGCTGCGAAAAACACCATCAGATTTCAAAGTAGCCCGGTCTAATTCAAAAATTTCCCCTAATTGAGAACGCCTCGCATATTTTTTTACAGTAGCAGGATCAGAATAACTTACTCCATTAAGTTCGCCACCATAGAACTCCACCGTTACACCTACTTGTTCAACACTATATTTGGATTCTGCTCTTCTAAAAGGAACGTCTGCTCTAACAATTCCCTCCTCATCTACCAAAACAACCGGAAATGTTTCAAAAAAAGTAGGCATACGGCGTACAAAAAGCTCACGTCCTTCTTTATCTCTAAAGACGGGATGTCCTAACCATCCAACAGCTATTCCATCCCCATTGTCCATTGAGCCTGCTCTGAATAATCCCCCTTTTGCCGGATTATTACCAATATAATCATAAAAGGCTAATTTTTCGGGAATTTTAGACCAAGCTTCTGATAAACTAAGATTTTCGGCTAAACCATTGCTAACTCTTCGATATATTTCTTGCTGAAAGTATCCCTGATCCCACTGATAACGAGTAGGCCCAAATAATTCGATTGGGGTCGTTGCTGACCCATACCACATAGTTCCAGCAACTACGAAAGCTGCAAAAAAAACAGCAGCGATACTACTGGAAAGTACAGTTTCAATATTGCCCATACGTAATCCTTTATATAGACGTTGAGGCGGACGGACACTAAGATGGAATAAGCCCGCTAATATACCCAATGTACCCGCAGCAATATGATGAGAAGCTATTCCCCCCGGAACAAAAGGATCAAAACCTTCTGCACCCCACGCTGGATTTACAGCTTGTACTTTTCCAGTTAGTCCATAAGGATCGGATACCCATATCCCAGGACCATACAAACCCGTTACATGAAATGCCCCAAAGCCAAAGCAAGCCACCCCTGCAAGAAATAAATGAATTCCAAAGATCTTGGGCAAATCCAAAGAGGGTTTTCCCGTCCGCTCATCAGAGAATATTTCTAGGTCCCAATATACCCAATGCCAGATCGCTGCCAAGAAACACAAGCCAGAAAACACAATATGCGTACCTGCCACACCTTCATAACTCCAAATACCCGGATTTGTTACAGTTCCTCCTGAAATACTCCAACCACCCCACGAATCCGTTATTCCTAAACGAGTCATGAAGGGAATTACGAACATACCTTGTCTCCACATTGGATCCAGAACAGGATCAGAGGGATCAAAAACTGCTAATTCGTATAAAGCCATTGAGCCAGCCCAACCAGAAACTAGAGCTGTGTGCATTATATGCACCGCAAGCAATCGACCCGGATCATTCAATACGACAGTATGAACACGATACCAAGGCAAACCCATGGAAATACCCCTTTAGCAAAGAAAAATAGACACGATGTCGCTTTATTTTATCGCATTGAAAAAGACTATCCATATCCTATGTACCTAACCCTTCTAGGGGATTCTGTGTCAGAAAGCGCGAATATTTATTTCATTCCATTAAAAATAAGAAGCCAATTCTGTTCATAAGAAGAAAGAGAAGCAGATCTATTCTATACTCGATAAGTGCCAATATGCAATGGGTAACTTGGCCAATTTGGAAAAAACGAAGAATAGATCGCTACCCCTCTTTGTTTAGCATTCAAATCACCCATTCCCTTTTCTTTATTCAATCTGTCTTACATTCCTTATATGTATAACCTTTCAATCTACGTATTAATAGAATCTATAATATTCATATAGAATAAGAATAAAAATTAAGACAATAAACTGCGGATTCTTTCTTTCTGTTCCATTCTTACGTTTCCATATTAAAGTGTGGTTTTCTTACTTAAATTTAATAATATTAATCTAATATGCCCATTGGTGTTCCAAAAGTACCTTACCGGATTCCTGGAGATGAAGAAGCGACTTGGGTTGACTTATACAATGTTATGTATCGAGAAAGGACACTTTTTTTAGGTCAAGAGATTCGTTGCGAGATCACGAATCATATTACAGGTCTCATGGTATATCTGAGTATAGAAGATGGAATTAGTGATATTTTTTTGTTTATAAACTCCCCAGGCGGGTGGCTAATCTCAGGAATGGCTATTTTTGATACGATGCAAACGGTGACACCAGATATATATACAATATGCCTCGGAATAGCCGCCTCCATGGCGTCCTTCATTCTGCTTGGAGGAGAACCCACCAAGCGTATAGCATTCCCTCACGCGAGGATTATGCTTCACCAACCTGCTAGTGCTTATTATCGGGCAAGGACACCAGAATTTTTACTAGAAGTAGAAGAGTTACACAAAGTTCGCGAAATGATCACAAGGGTTTATGCAGTAAGAACAGGCAAGCCTTTTTGGGTTGTATCCGAAGACATGGAAAGGGATGTTTTTATGTCAGCAGACGAAGCCAAAGCTTATGGACTTGTCGATATTGTAGGGGATGAAATGATTGACAAGCACTGCGATACTGATCCAGTGTGGTTTCCAGAAATGTTTAAGGATTGGTAGTGTCCGGATTTCTTGTAAAGTTATTTCACAGCTAAATTCGTGTTTTCCTCGATTTAATAGAAAATAGAAAGACTTCATGATGAGCAATCATCAGGTTAAGATGGATCTAAACCAATCCATTTTTTTCTATATACATACAACATGCCGACGGTTAAACAACTTATTAGAAACGCAAGACAGCCAATACGAAATGCTCGAAAAACGGCCGCGCTTAAAGGATGCCCTCAGCGTCGAGGAACATGTGCTAGGGTGTATGTGCGACTCGTTCAGATCATGACTTCAAACAAATATAAAAAAAATTGAAGTATCCATGATTAGTACCAATGAATAGGATATAGCTTCTCTATCCTAGATTTCTATGGTATATGGAATTTATGGTTTCCTTTGGTGCAAATCCAATTATCTAAATTGGAAATAAGAAGCAATTCTCCCATTGGTAGCAAATGGTTATCCATTAAGCGGAGGAAATAGTAATAAAAAGAAAAAGGCTTATGCTCCTTTATCTTAAAAGAACGGACTAACAGGGTCAGCTACTTAGCCAACTTTCATAATTAAATACCGTCACTGTATGGATAACTCTTATTGTGAAAAGAGCTATTTACTCTATAATGGATAGGTAGAGCCAAAGAATGTGGACTATACAAGTTCGCAATACCTTTTGATGAAAGAAAGGGCTCCGGTGTATAGAGAGGGCCTCACCGTTTAAAAGGGAACCATAGAAACGATGGAACCCACTATTTTTTTTAGTATTATTAGAATGAATTTGTTATTTCGTATAGAAATAACTGAACGGAGTGGAATAAAAAATCGTGGTTGGGAAGGTTACTATAGCAAAAGCCATTGGAATTAATATTTTATATATCGGAATAATTAGTTTTGTTATTAATGAGAAAAAGGGTGGCTAAAAGAAGAGAAATCATTAGTTATTCATTAAGGTTAATTTGATTCAATGACCAGAGTTCCGCGAGGATATATAGCCCGGAGACGACGAACAAAAATGCGTTCATTTGCCTCAAACTTTAGAGGGGCTCATTTAAGACTTAATCGAATGATTACCCAACAGGTAAAAAGAGCTTTTGTTTCCTCTCATCGAGATAGAGGTAGGCAAAAGAGGGATTTTCGTCGTTTGTGGATCACTCGGATAAACGCAGCAACGCGGGTATATAAAGTATTCGATAGTTATAGTAAATTAATACACAACCTGTACAAGAAGAAATTGATTCTTAATCGTAAAATGCTTGCACAAGTAGCTGTATCAAATCCAAATAATCTTTACACGATTTCCAATAAAATAAAGATCATCAATTAAAGGTATAAATAAAGTAATATACTGGAATAATAAAAGATGAATTCCCGGAGAGGGAACTCCGGGAAGATACAATAAATTAAGATTAAGTGGTAGGAATCAACGAGCTGGATTACTTTCTTTATAATATATATAGGTCTGGCCCTTTCGAATTCGAATAAAACATCAACAATCGGAACTTAAGTTCCGGTTGTTGTTTCTTAAATTTTGGTTGTTGTTTCTTAAGTTTCGATTGGAATTGTACTTTTGCGTTAATTGAGGAATATGTCTATTTTTTCTGGGTCTAGAACCTGTAATTATTGAAATTGACTGGGCTTGAAATTGCTTTTCGTTCTCATAGTTACGAAACGGTAAGAAAGATAAAATACGAGCCTGTTTTATAGCAAGAGTAATTAATCGTTGTTGTTTCAAGGTTAATCTATTTATTCGTCTCGATAATATTTTTCCTTGTTCACTAATAAATCTATTAATTAAACTCATGTTTCTATAATCAATTCGATCTCCCGGGCCAATCCGGGGACGCCTACGAAAAGGTTGTTTAGATTTACGAAAAGGTTGCTTGAATTTACGAAAAGTTTGCTTGGATTTACGAAAGGGTTGCTTGGATTTATTAAAAGTTTGCTTGGATTTACTAAAGGGTTGCTTAGATTTAAGAAAAGGTTGTTTAGATGTATACATGATTTATTCCTTATTTAAAATTTGAAAATTTGAAAATTCACTTCTTTATTTTATTAATTTAGGATCCAGAAGAAGTAGTTTTTCTTTGATCCATATCTTATTTGATTCATATTATAGTATATGAATACCCTCTATACATATGAAATAATATCTACCGGAAATCAGATGAGTTGATTTGTATTTTGTATTCTATACTATGTTTTCTTTATATATTAAATATGAAGTTCTTACTCTTTCTGTTGTTTGGAAAGATCAAACACACGATGTTCCTATTTCTTTATTTCGTGATGAGTCGTATGCTTGCGACAATAACGACAAAATTTTTTGAATTCTAATTGTCCGGGTGTATTGTGGCGATTCTTTTGAGTACTATATCTAGAAATCCCCGTCGATTCCTCATTGGCACCTTTTCGAACACAACTGATGCATTCCAAAATAACTCTGATTCTAACATCTTTTCCCTTGGCCATGAACCTCCTTTTCTTTTTGGATTGACTTAACTTAATTCTTCTACTTATTCTTTTATTCTTCTATTTTGAATCCGAAGAAGAAGAATAAAATTCATTAGAATAATTTTTTTTTATTCTTTAATTAAGTAATAAAAAATAGAGAAATAATTAAAGAATACAATCCTTGTCGAATTAGCAAAGATTTTGGTTCGAAATCCTTTCATTTAATTAGCCAGCCCCGCCTTTTCTATGCTCTGATTTCTGAGGCCTTATTTAGCTTGGGTACCCCTTTAAATTGAATTTCTATTTTCAAAAATGGGGTTTACCAAATTTTTAATGACTCTGAGGTTCAACCCAATCCATCTTTTCTTTCTTTTTCCTTCCGATACTAAAAAAAGATTGAAAAGGATCAAATTTTGTCATATCACGAAGAAATCTATCCCTCCCATAGCAATAACTAGAATTAAAAAAAAGGGAATGACAAAGCATCTGGGAATAAACGATTAATTTCTATCAATAAACCTGCTAAAGCACCAAACCATAGAGTACTTAGCACGGGTGCTACAGAGAGATATGTTTTTATATCCCGCATTGAAAATCCTCCTTCCTTGTTGGAATACATATATGATCATAAACTCTTGCCCAAGATTGTTATGCTATATATAAAATGAACCATATCGACGAAATTTTCCTATCCCTAAAAAAGAAAAAGATGACCCCTTCTTCCTATATATTACCAAGGAAAAGTAATCCTTCTTTTATAGGCGAAATTATATTGGATTTTATATGTATATAATTCCTTAATTATATGAGACCAAAAAGAAGAAATGACACGAGGGTTCTATATATAGATAGAGAAAGAAAGAAGAAGAAAATTATGATGTGGAAAAGAAGACAGGAATTGTGTACAATGGCATTGTACAACAATTTAATTTGGAAAAGGGATGTAGCGCAGCTTGGTAGCGCGTTTGTTTTGGGTACAAAATGTCACAGGTTCAAATCCTGTCATCCCTACCTATTACTTCTTTCTTCTTTATAGGCAGTAGCGACGAGATCAATTAAAGTAAAGTGGGTATAACTTGAATTTGTGGAGACTATACGTACGTGAGATACATTAGGAATAGAAAAAGATTTTCTTTTTGAATGAATGAAAGCGCTCTTAGTTCAGTTCGGTAGAACGCGGGTCTCCAAAACCCGATGTCGTAGGTTCAAATCCTACAGAGCGTGATTCCATCTATTTTATGTCGAAGCAGAGTAAAATAACTTAACAAAATTGAATTGTAACTCCAATTTCAATTTGACCTCCTCTCTGGTCTGGAGGAGGTCAATCAAAAAAAAAAAATGACTCAATCAAAGATCCAACTGATCCCCACGCCTGTATTGCAAATACGCAGTCACGAATAATCCCGCTAAAGTAATAGGAATTAGGCCTAAGACGATTCCAAATAGAAAAACTTCAATCATTTCGATTTGTTCGAGGGGATAAAAAAAGAGGTACGATCTATCCCTAAATAGTACTCTAAATTATCCACGAATCTCAATGACCAAGAAAAGAATTCCTAATTAGTCTGGAAAAGAGTCGTAGAATGCCAGGAATCCCAAAGAAAGATTTTTCTTTTCTGAATTATAATTATTCAGTCAATTCAAATAAGGCGTATCTTGTTCAAGCCAATAAATAGAGCTGGGGTTATAGTTAAAGCAGCCAGTAGAAAACCAAAATAACTAGTTAAAGTAAGCATGAAAGAGTTAAATTCCATTTATTTTTTTTTACTACACTACATATGTTGGTAAAGCATTTACCTAAGTTATGGAAAATTCATAATTCATCAGTTATTTTAGATAATACTAAAAAACAAGATAGAGTAAGATACAGAAGTGTAAAAGAAAGTGGATTCATCAGATGATACATGAGTCCCTAATTCCGAATCAAGAGATTTGTTGTGGAATTTGTCAATTGAGTAAAGTAATAATATTAAGAACTAGATCATCTAACCCCATTGAATGAAAAAAAGAAATTCAATTTTCAGGGAAATTTTTGAATAAGAGATAAATAAACAATTGAATTTGAAAAAAAAAACTTCTTTCTATTTTGGATAATTTCTTTTTCAATAGGACCCTCTTTTTGGAGTGAACGATCGAATATTCCCCTATTCCTTCTTATTTTAACTGATTGTATTCCATATGGAATAAGAGGAGAACAAAAGCATTCCACGACCTGCCAAGGGGCTGTTAAAAAAAAAAAAAAAAGAAAGCTCTTCCTT
>NW_028260368.1:13900301-13913057 GCF_056163025.1 Triticum urartu | reverse complement strand
GTCGGAATAAGAATAAGGCCAAATCCCATTGACATAATAACTGGAAGTGGGAGAAGAGGGATTACCCATGCATATTGATATGTATGTTCCATAAGAAAAGAAATTGCAATTTTTACTTCAATTTTTACTTCAATTTTTCTATAAAATTGTTTCCGATTCACCAAACCAATTCTTATCTCTTTCTGAAAGAATAAATAAAAAGAATAAGAAAAAATACTGAAATTCTTAATTTTTCCAAAATTTATCTCATTGAAATAATTAAAAATTAAGAATGGGTTTAGTTGGTTAAATTAAAAAAGTTAATAAAATAACTAGGTAACGAAGTTATTTTATTAACTAAATAAAGATATTTATAAAAATAAAAAAAAAAAGTGGAATCATTTTACTTTCTATTCATAATTCATTTTTATATTTCTTTAAAACAAAGATGAAACAGCTCTCTTGTTCCATAATTAACTGATTGAGTGAATTCCAATGAAAACCTATGTTTATAAGAAATTATCGAATAGTCCTTACTTCATATAGAACTAAAATTCTAATGACTATAAATTACCTAAGTTTTAGAATGTCTTGTTTAAGAGACTCAGTATTTTTTGTTTTGATTGGAATTCCTTTCCTTTATGGAATACCATTCTGAACTTAATTAACTATTTTCATTTTCCCTTCTTTTTATCCCCCCGTCTTATCTTATATGGGGGATAGGCTTCCATACCATATATCTATATATGGAGTATACTTGATATATAAATAGATATAAATAGATTTAAATGAGAAACCCTTCTATATATTCTATATTATTAAAAAAAAAGTATAAAATATATAAAGAAAAAATGTTAAAAAATTCTTGTTGTCTTATCCGCATTAGACAAAATGAAGTAAAAAATAATTCAAAATTTAAGTATCTTTCAGTATCTAAGTATAAATACTAATAAAAAGAAGAAAGAAGGATTGATTTGCAGCAATAGATGTCTTTCACATACAACTAGAAAAAAGTAATTTCCTTTTTGAATGGCAGTTCCAAAAAAACGTACTTCAATGTCAAAAAAGCGTATTCGTAAAAATATTTGGAAGAAAAAGACTTATTTTTCCATAGTACAATCTTATTCTTTAGTAAAATCAAGATCATTTTCGAGCGGTAATGAGCATCCAAAACCAAAGGGTTTTTCTGGGCAACAAACAAATAATAAGATTTTGGAATAATATGAATTGACTTATCAAAAAAGAATTCCAATTATTTAATAATTTGGATTCTTCTTTGAATGTACTTTTATGTGTCGAATTACTCGGTACAATATTCTTAGAACAAAAAACCCCTCTTATCTTATATATACAAGAAAAAAAAAGTTTTGTTTGGTATACTGTGTGCTAAGTATTCTTTTCCTATCAATGAACTTTTCATAATTTTCCTAATAGAATCCTCATATTCTATTAGGAAAATTATGAAAAGTGGAGTATTCTTACAATAGGACTTACAACTTCCACCTATCTTCTCCAAAATCATAAGGTTAGTAAATCTTATTAATAAGAGCATAAAGACTTTCATTCTAGAAATTTTTAAAAAATCCAAAAAGCCTTTTCTATTTATCCATTTTATTTTAATTTCATCATTAAATAGAAACCCTTTTGGATTTTTTTCATTGTATTGAAAGAATTTTCAAAATGTAAAGGGGAAATTAATTAGAAAAAATTAGTTCTATAATTGCAAGTTAGAAAAAAGAAGTTCCAACTCTTTCAAGCAGTGTTTGTGTTTCTATTGGGCAAAGCAAGAGTTTATTGTAAAAAAAAAAAATGGAAACGATACTACCAAACGAAGTCTATTTTAATGAAAACTCTAATGTTCCTAAATTTTATGGACTTTCCCAATATCGACGATTCCCAAGATAATAGCTATTATTCTTTTAAGTTACCTATTATTTGAAGTTAGCCGCCATGGTGAAATTGGTAGACACGCTGCTCTTAGGAAGCAGTGCTCAAGCATCTCGGTTCGAATCCGAGTGGCGGCATTCTTGAAAAAGAATACAATAGATTAGAAATCAATTCGAAATTTACAATTTTGTAATGGGACCTTCCCCTTATGCTATTTGCAACTTTAGAACATATACTAACTCATATCTCTTTCTCAACGATTTCAATTGTGATTACGATTCATTTATAACCTTATTAGTTCGTGAACTTGGAGGATTACGCGATTCGTCAGAAAAAGGAATGATAGTTACTTTTTTCTCTATAACAGGATTCTTAGTTTCTCGTTGGGCTTCCTCGGGACATTTTCCATTAAGTAATTTATATGAGTCATTGATCTTCCTTTCATGGGCCCTGTATATTCTTCATACCATTCCTAAAATACAGAACTCTAAAAATGATTTAAGCACAATAACTACGCCAAGTACTATTTTAACGCAAGGCTTTGCCACATCGGGTCTTTTAACTGAAATGCATCAATCCACGATACTAGTACCTGCTCTACAATCTCAGTGGTTAATGATGCATGTCAGTATGATGTTATTAAGCTATGCAACTCTTTTGTGCGGATCCTTATTATCTGCCGCTATTCTAATCATTAGATTTCGAAATAATTTCCATTTCTTTTCTAAAAAGAAAAAAAATGTTTTAAATAAAACATTTTTCTTTAGTGATATTAAATATTTTTATGCAAAAAGAAGTGCTTTAAAAAGAACCTCTGTCCCTTCATTTCCAAATTATTACAAATATCAATTAACGGAGCGTTTGGATTCTTGGAGTTATCGTGTCATTAGCCTAGGATTTACCCTTTTAACCGTAGGTATTCTTTGTGGAGCAGTATGGGCTAATGAGGCCTGGGGATCCTATTGGAATTGGGATCCTAAGGAAACTTGGGCATTTATTACTTGGACCATATTCGCAATTTATTTACATAGTAGAACAAATCCAAATTGGAAGGGTACGAATTCTGCACTTATAGCTTTGATAGGATTTCTTATAATTTGGATTTGTTATTTTGGTATAAATCTATTAGGAATAGGCTTACATAGTTATGGTTCGTTTACATTAACACCTAAATGATTACATAAAATAAAACCTTCATGAAATGAAGGTTTTTACTTTTATGTTTTATTTGAGAACCCCTTGAACGCCTTATCAAAGGGTTCTCAAAAATTCGAGATAGATCTAATTATACTTTTTTACTTATTTCTGCATTATATACTTTTTTACTTATTTCTGCATTAATAGAGCAGACGAGTAAAAAAAAGCAAACCTATTTAGGATAATAATTGGATAAGAGAGCCTCTACCCTGTCAACGGATAGGGAGAGAACAAAATCTGGATAAATACCAATTCCTATTACTGGTAAAAAGATACAGATTAAAATAAAGAGTTCTCGTGGTCCAGAATCCACAAAATTTGCGTTTGGAACATTAAATAGCTTGTATCCATAGAACATCTGGCGTAACATAGATAATAAATAAATAGGAGTTAATATCATTCCAATTGCCATTACAAAAGTAATTAGTGTTTTTGGCATTAACAGAAATTTTGGACTAGTAATTAGTCCAAAAAATACTACTAATTCTGCGACAAAACCACTCATTCCTGGTAAGGCAAGAGAAGCCATTGAAAAGCTACTAAACATGGTAAAAATTTTAGGCATTGGGATAGATATTCCCCCCAGTTCTTCGAGATAAACAAGACGCATTCTATCAGAAGCGGTTCCTGCCAAGAAAAAAAGTGTAGCACCAATAAATCCATGGGATAATATTTGTAAAATAGCTCCATTGAGTCCAATGTTGGTTATGGAACCAATTCCTATAATTATGAAACCCATGTGAGATACAGAGGAATAAGCTATTCTTTTTTTGAAATTTCGTTGACCAAGAGAAGTTGAAGCTGCATAGATTATTTGGATCGCTCCTATTATTACTAACCAGGGCGAAAATAGATAATGAGCATGAGGTAACAATTCCATGTTGATCCGAATCAATCCATATGCTCCCATCTTTAATAATATTCCCGCTAAAAGCATACATGTACTATAATGTGCTTCCCCATGGGTATCTGGTAACCACGTATGTAGGGGTATAATCGGCAATTTGACAGCATAAGCAATAAGGAAGCCAAAATATAAAAGTATTTCCAAGGTTGCAGGGTATGATTGATTAATTAATCTTTCCAAATCTAATCCTGGTTCGTTGGAACCATATAAGCCCATACCCAGAACTCCGATTAAGAAAAAAATGGAACCGCCTGCAGTATACAAAATAAACTTTGTAGCTGAATATAGACGCCTCTTCCCCCCCCACATGGATAAAAGTAAGTAAACAGGAATTAATTCTAACTCCCACATGATAAAAAAAAGTAAAAGGTCTCGCGAAGAAAATAATCCTATTTGACCACTATACATTGCGAGCATCAGGAAATAGAATAATCGCGAATTCCGTGTAATTGGCCAAGCTGCTAAAGTAGCTAAAGTAGTGATAAATCCTGTCAATAAAATAGATCCTAATGAAAGTCCATCGATTCCCAATCTCCAGTGGAAATCGAAGACATCTATCCATTTATAATCCTCCTTTAATTGGATTAAGGGATCCTCCAGTTGGAAATGATAACAGAACGCATAAGTCATTAGAAGGAATTCTAATAAACAAATAGATATAGTATACCACCTAACGACTTTGTTTCCCTTATGAGGTAAAAAGAAAATTAATGAACCTGCAAATATCGGCAAAACAACAAGTATTGTTAACCAAGGAAAATAACTCATGATAAAGTGATAAAGACAAGATACGTTTTGACCAGAAAAGCCCGTGCTCGATTATTTCGAGCACAGGCTTCTTCGGTAAAGAGGAATCAGACGATTCGAGTGAAGTTTTTTGTAACGTATCAATAAGATAGAGCCATGCTACGTGTTGTTTCAGGCCCTAAATAAACGCGGACACTTAAAAAATCTGTCGGGCAGGCAGATTCACATCTCTTACAACCCACACAATCTTCGGTTCTCGGCGCGGAAGCAATTTGCTTGGCTTTACATCCATCCCAGGGTATCATTTCTAATACATCTGTTGGACAAGCTCGTACACATTGAGTGCATCCTATACATGTATCGTAAATTTTTACGGAATGTGACATTGGATCTATAAATTTTTCTTTTCAACATAAAATTTTTCGATCTGGTAAAAATGAAATTAGTACTATAATGAGTCATATGTATTGTAGACACCAGACGAAGCAATGGTTTATCCAAACTTCAAAAAAAAAAATCTATTTTTTAATCTGTTTGTGAGAAAGCGTGAAGAGAGCCAAGAGACTTTAATTTTGGATTTCAACAATAAATAAGAAATAAGAAAGAATTTTACGAATTGTACAGACGAATTCGAATTAGCCAATAAATTGGCTATCGTCTTTTCAATATAAATTATTGCAATATTCAAATTGCAATATCAATGAATTACAAATACAAAAATTCATTTAAGTGAAAAAGAATACTATGCAATAATCTACTAAAAAAAATGGATATTCTCAAATAATACTAAGAAAATAGTATTGATTTCTATTTATTTTAATATGTGCGCCTTTGTTTAGAGGATTCTATGTCTAATTATTCAAAAGTCTAATTATTCAATAAATTAGATTGATTGATACGAGTGGATTTCCTATTACGATGGATGGAAGAAAGAATGGATAGTCCAATAGCGGCTTCAGCAGCTGCAAGGGCTATAACAAAAATTGCGAAAATATCTCCTTTTAATTGGCGACTATCAAATAGATCAGAAAATGTTACGAGATTTAGATTAATTGAATTCAGTATAAGTTCAAGACATATTAGAGCTCTAACCATGTTTCGGCTTGTGATCAATCCATAGATACCAATCGAAAATAAATAGACACTCAAAAAAAGTACATGCTCAAACATCATTAACTAACTCCTTATCAATCTCGATTCATTTCAATATGAGGGCAAGAATTGAACCGATTCAATTAATTACAATAGAACAATTACACAACAAAAGAAAAAAAAAAAAAAAAAAAAGGAGGTATTTGTTGGCAGTAGATGGATTTTACTAAATCAAAATTGTGATTCTTTAGTTATTTATTTTAGATTTGCAATTCTTATAATTTGTACTTTTTCTAAGTTTTCTTATTGCCGAGCCATAGTAATTGCACCTATTAAAGAAACTAGAAGAATTATGGAAATGAGTTCAAACGGAAGATAAAAATCGGTTGCTAAATGAATTCCAATTTGTTGAACATTATTTATGAGACCCTGTTCTACTATTTGGTTTGATCTTGTAGTCCAAAGAATTCCATACCACGACGTATCTGGGATAGTAGTCATTAGTGAAAAAACAATAGTTATACAAACGAGTGAAGTGAACCCATCTCCAATAGTCCAATAATTCTTATCTTTAGACCATTCTGAGCCATTTACGAACATTACAGCGAATATGATCAAGACATTTATGGCTCCCACATAAATAAGAAGTTGTGCGACAGCTACAAAGTAGGAATTTAATAAAAAATAGAATAAGGATATACAAACAAGAACTAATCCCAGCGAAAAGGCAGAATAAATGGGGTTGGTAAGTAATACTACTCCTAGACCCCCTAGTAGAAGAACAAATCCCCCAAATAGCATAAGAATCTCATGTATTGGTCCAGGTAAATCCATTATGGATAAAAAGAAATTAATAGTATAAAATTTTTCATGAACTGACTAAAACTAAAGGATTCAAGGAAGGAAAAAAGGATTAGGGTATTTTTTTGTGTATAAACTTATAGTTATAAATTATATTATATCACGAAAATCTAGTCTGATTTAAAATAAGAAATAATTTCCAATAAGCAGTAGTTTTTCGTTTTTCTTTATAGTTTAATTTTAAAGTTTAATAAAGAATTATTAGATTTTTATAACAGAAAGACAAAATCAAAGTTTAGTAATCAGTAATCGTTCTTGAATTCGAAGATTTTTCTTTGTTTATTTTACTTTCAGACGAATTCCTAATTGTTTGAATTGTGTAATCTCCCATTATGGAGATTGGTAACCGACTTAAAGCAATTTGATTGTAATTCAATTCATGACGATCATAGGTAGAAAGTTCATATTCTTCAGTCATTGATAAACAGCTTGTTGGACAGTACTCAACACAATTGCCACAAAATATACAAACTCCGAAATCAATACTATAATTAAGCAATTGTTTTCTTTTAATATCCTTTTCAAATCTCCAATCCACAACGGGTAAATCTATCGGACATACGCGAACACATACTTCACAAGCAATACATTTATCAAATTCAAAGTGGATTCGCCCTCGGAAACGCTCTGGTGTAATTGATTTTTCATAAGGGTAGTGAATCGTTATAGGTAAACGATTTGTGTGGGATAAGGTAGTTATGAAACTTTGACCTATGTACCTTGTAGCACGTATTGTTTGTTGACCATAACTCATGAACCCAGTTACCATAGGGAACATATTCATTCTAAATATCTATGAAAAAGATATGTTTCTTTCTCTTGTTTGAGAGAGCTTTTGTGTTGAAAATATTCTTACTATTATTGTATTATCTTATTTATAGTGAAACAAGTTGAGAAGAGGTTGTTAATAAGAGATTGCCCAGGGAAATAGGTAAAAGAAATTTCCATCCAAGATTTAATAACTGATCCATTCTCATCCTCGGTAAAGTCCATCTTATTGTGATAGAAATGAAGAGAAATAAATAAGCTTTAGTTAATGTAATAAATATACCCATTGTCATTTCCAAAATTCCAACTGCTTTATTCATTTGGAAAAAATCAAAAAAGGATATATAGGGAATAGATAAATTCCACCCGCCCAAGTAGAGAACTGTTACAAATAAAGAAGAAACTAATAAATTTAGGTAAGAAACAAGATAAAATAAACCATATTTGATACCGGAATATTCAGTTTGGTAACCTGCTACTAATTCTTCCTCCGCTTCTGGTAAATCAAAGGGTAATCTTTCACATTCTGCCAAAGAAGAAATTAAAAAAACCAGAAAACCTATAGGCTGACGCCAAATATTCCATCCAAAAAAACCGTATTTTGACTGTGCTTCAACTATATCAACTGTACTTGAACTGTTAGATAATCATAGTCGGTGATAACATCACAGTTCCCACCGCTATTTCAAAACCGTACATGAAACCTTAGCTTCATACGGCTTCTCTATGATCAGAAAAAGGAAAGGACTGTTTTGTTCCTAGCCCCGGGGGCGTAGATAGAATTAGATAAAATAAAATAGATTTGAAAGTCCTAAATTAGACCAAAGGAATTCCGTCTGCTAGAATAAGAAAAAGCGCTTCCGAATTGATCTCATCCTTTATAATATAATGAAAATTTTTCTTTGTTCAGTAATAACTTAATCTTGGAATAAAACACTTGTTACTTGTTATAGGAATTCAATTAATAAATGGAAAGAGTTGGGTATTAGTTCATGAGCAATTCTGCATGAATATGGATAGAGGAAGGAAATAATGAAAATTTTTTCTAGTGCACTCCATATCTTTTTTACTATTCTTCTTTCCCCAGGGAGGGGGTATTTAAAAAGAAAAAATGGATAAAGGGTTAATTCGTTCTTGATAGCCATTTCCTTAACAAGTGAATGGGAACATACTCTGGATCGGAATCCGAAGAAAGTACTACTTGATAATTTCTACAAATTGCAAGTCCTTATTATGATTCCTTTTATGGGCAAAAATCTCTAATGTTTTAGATTTTCCATTACTAATCCTTTATGTACTTTAGTGTTCCTAACCCTTCACTAACTTTTGGTGGATTCTTCTTATGGATTATTAAGTTATAGTAATAACTAGGAGTATTCTAGTAATGGAATTCCATATCGTGAATCCTTTATTCTTGGCCGCTTCAAGATATGATGACTAATTAAAAAATATCAACCTTGGGATAAAGAGTTTACACTGCTTATGTTTACTTCCACTTTTTTCTTGTACGTAGGAAATGAGATTTTTTCTTTTTACTACAAATTTATAAGCTGTTTTGTTTCACTCATATAGCTATCTAGTTTAACTTACCAACCCAAATACTAAATAAGAAAAGGAATATAAATAGTTAATGGATTTTATAGGAAAAAGATCTATTTTAACGAATCACACGTAGAGATATTGCTAGCACACAAAAAGTTAATGGTATTTCATAACTAATGGATTGAGCAGCAGCTCGTAGACCGCCTGAAAAAGAATATTTATTATTTGAGCTATATCCTGCCATAAGAAGACCAATAGGAGCTATACTTGAAATGGCAATCCATAAAAAAACACCAATACTAAGATCGGCTAAAACAAAATGATATCCCAAAGGGATAACTAAAAAACTTAATAAAACTGATATGACTGCTATAGAGGGTCCAATGCTAAATAAAGAAATATCTCCTCGGGATGGCAGAATATCTTCTTTAAAAAGTAGCTTAGTCCCATCTGCTATAGCTTGAAGCAGGCCCAGGGGGCCAGCATATTCAGGACCAATACGTTGTTGTATCGACGCAGATATTTCTCTTTCTAACCACACAATTACGAGTACCTCTATTGTTATTCCCAAAAGGAGGGTCAAAATGGGTAGAATCGATATCAGTCCATAGACTTCTTTTAATAATTCCAATTTCGAAAAAGAATTGATAGTTTCTACCTCTACCCTATCTATTATCATTTCAACGATCAACTTCCCCCATAATGATATCTATACTACCTAATATCGTCATGATATCAGCCAATTTCATTTTTTTAACTAGCTGAGGAAGAATTTGCAAATTAATAAACCCGGGTGGACGGATTTTCCATCTCCAGGGGAAAAGGCTATCATCTCCTACTAGATAAATCCCTAATTCACCTTTTGGGGCTTCTACTCTTACATAAAGCTCTTGTCTTGACAATTCAAAATTGGGCGAAGGTTTTTTACCAAGAAATTTATACTCAAAATCATTCCATTCAGAATTATTTTCTTTCTTAAAGCGTCGGACTTCTAAATTTTCATAAGGTCCTCCAGGAATTTTTTCTACAGCTTGTTGAATTATTTTGATGGATTCCCTCATTTCACCAATTCGTACTAAATAGCGAGCTAACGAATCCCCTTCTTTTTGCCATTGGACTTTCCAATCAAATTGGTTGTAAGACTCATAAGGATCTACTTTACGAAGATCCCATTGTATTCCAGAAGCTCGTAACATCGGTCCCGATAAGCCCCAATTTACTGCTTCTTCTCCGCTAATAAAACCTACTCCTTCAACTCGCTCTAAAAAAATTGGATTCTGTGTAATAAGTTGTTGATATTCAACAACTCCGCGTAAAAAATAATCACAGAAATCTAAACATTTATCGATCCATCCATAAGGTAGATCGGCGGCTACTCCTCCGATGCGAAAGTAATTGTGCATCATTCGCATACCTGTAGCAGCTTCAAATAGATCATATATTAATTCTCTCTCTCTAAAAATATAGAAAAAAGGAGTCTGTGCGCCGAGATCCGCCATAAAAGGTCCAAGCCATAGCAAGTGAGAAGCTATCCGGCTTAATTCTAACATAATTACCCTAATATAGCTGGCTCTTTGTGGTATTTGAATATTCTCCAAGAATTCTGGTGCATTTACTGTTATTGCTTCTGTAAACATAGTAGCTAAATAATCCCACCTTGTTACATAAGGTAAGTATTGTATAATAGTTCGGTTTTCCGCGATTTTTTCCATTCCTCTGTGTAAATACCCTAATATGGGTTCACAATCAATAACATCCTCACCATCGAGAGTAACGATCAGTCGAAGAACACCATGCATTGATGGGTGTTGAGGGCCCATATTGACTATCATGAGATCTTTTCTTGTAAGCGGTAGACTCATATCCTTTCTTCCTTAATTCATTATTCCATGAAAATGGATTATTCCATGAATTCCTCAAAGCGAGGCTCATCAAAATGAAAAATCTAAGACTACTATAAGACTACTAAAAAAATAATAAAACAAGAAAAAAATTTGAACGATTAAATTACTGCTCCCGAATATTCAACTGACCGATTAATTTCTTATAACGTACTCTATTTTTCTTTGCCAAATAAGCCAGCAAACGTCGACGTTTTCCCAAAAGTCTTCGTAGACCTCTTTCCGATGAAAAATCTTTTTTGTGTAATTCCAAATGTGAAGCAAGTCTCCGTATCTTATTGGTGAAACTGAATACTTGAAATTCAACAGAACCCCTGTTTTCTTCTTTTTCTTCTTTAACCATAAATCCAAAAATTTTTCTACCTCCTTTCTTTTTCATGTATTTTTCTGATCAGGAAAAATACAAAATTATGTCAGTTATTTTGAAGTTATTCTAATCTCGTACACACACAAATTTGCAATTATTCATCTACTACTGGAATTTGGATTTATTTTATCGATGCAAATTGGATTTGGATAGAAGGGTACATTCTTTCTAATATTTTAGATAGAAGAAATGTTTCTTCTATCTAAAATATTAGAAAGAATTTTGCTGATTTATTTATTGCTATATGCAATTTATGGAATTGATACACCATTTAATTGATATCATTTAGCAAAATGAAACACAGCATATGCATCCATCTTTTGGCTCGAGAATTTCACGGGATAGAGATATGGTATAAGAAATAGACTATTAAGTAACTCTAAATGAATTGTGGATACATCTGTATCCTTAACATACTGAAACGATTGTCATTATTCGTATCAAACCAATAGCGATTCATACAAGCTAAATCTTCTAATCAATGGTGGGCCAATAATGAATTTTTTTGCATATGTATTAAGACGCTTGGCCTGATTTCGAAATTGTCCAGAGTTTTATATGTTGTTTTCATTGCAAAATGATGGGTCTCCTTCCATAACTTTCCAATTACGAGTACGAGAATTGAAAGACATGAAAATTCTCAATTCTCTACGGCGTCTAGTAGATAGAAACAAGAAAATCAGAAGAATCTTTCTCTCTATTCACTATCATTCCGCGTCTTCGACTTCTATTAGTTTCTTTTCTTCTTTAATGCAATAGCTATAGTTTGATATAAGAATCCATTTCTCAAAGTAATGGAAACCATTCTCTTATAGGAAATGGTTCGAAAATCGCTATTCCACCTTTTAGGTATCGTGAAAAGTGATACCTGTGAAGATCGTGCATTTCAGTCAAATTCAGATCCGTTTTTCGAGTCCATGATATAATATAACCAAATTGGATAGATCTTCCACCTGTTTAGCTAAGAAAGAATAGATACAGAGGTGGATAATAGATCGATATGAAGATCATGAGCTGCCCCATAATGAAATCGCCAGTAGTCGCGAATATCTCCTTCTTCCCTAATCCAAGATTGGAGAAAGAAGATCTAAGAGGGACCTATGGAGAATGTAGTCAGAAATCCATAATAGAGTCCGACCACAACGACCGAATTAATTATCCTCATCGAGAAACTTAGACTACTAAATAGAAAAGATTTGAAAATCATGGCATGGGTCTCCTTTTTTTCTTTCTTTAGAGTTTTCTATATGCACAATTTCTCGATGTTTCGATGAGAATTTCTTGACTTTCCATATATAGAAAGAGATAGACTATAAATGACATCTCTTATGTCAATAAGACCAAAGGGATGGATATTAAATGATAGGAAGTGCTAGGAAGTGAAATAGAATGAAATAGAGCCACTTTGGGCTTCCCTATGAAATGAGGCATGGAACGGAGCCACTACGAAGAAATTATGGGAGTTACGAAAGAAGCTTCGGACTCATATTGTTCATGGGTTGAGAGCG
>NW_028260368.1:13845301-13885301 GCF_056163025.1 Triticum urartu | reverse complement strand
GGAAACCACAAGAGTGAAGACTAGTAGAGTCCTGTCTTTTGTCATTCTTTGCTCCTTTTTCACTCAATGATTCCTTCGAATTTGCCGACCAAAAATTCTATATGTCTATTCTATCTATGATATTTCTATATATATAGAATATGATATCTAATATGACATCCGATTTGTCAAAGGGATTGGATTGGTGACTTACCCATTCAGTGACTTTGGCACTGGACGTTCCAAAAACGGGTACTATCGGATCGGGTGAATTAGAGAATAGACAGAGGTCCGTTGGCATTTCAGCCTTTCTTCTCCTTTCAGGGCCTATCCGAAAGAGAATCCAGTACCTCTTGGTCCTGAATATCAGAATAGGACGAACGAACCGGCCTCCGCGGATATCTTTGCTTCGGAACAAAACCCTGCAATCAAATAGATTGTCCCAAGGGCGCCATATTCTAGGAGCCCAAGTTATGCTATTGAAAATTCGTTCCTCTAGCAGTTCCGGTTTGAGCATTCCGTTCCCTTTTTCAAACTCCACTTCTTTTCATATAGCAATCCCTGATCAAAGAGAGAACAATATCCATTTCAAAACATTTCTAACAGATTCCTTAGTTCGGACCGACGAAGTAATGTCACTCGACTATTATCAACCTGACTGCAATCTTTTTCTGTCGGTAAGGATTGCACCAGAGCACCTTCTACTTCTAATAGGCCATGAACTATAGATAGAGAAGAATCATTCTGAGCGAGTACATAAGAAGCGATCCACTTTTTTTTCATCGGTTCCAGGGGAAGACCAAAGATCTTGCGCGGCAGGTCCGCCAGAAAACTCAAAGAGAAAGAAGTCTCGTTAATCTCTTCATGCTCGTTCCAAGTTCGAAGTACCTTTTGGCCAAAGAAAAACCCGCTTCCTGACACGATTGCCTCTTTATCTTTATATAGATAGATTCTATGGGGTTATTACTTAGTAAGTCTATTTTGTACAAGAGCCCCTCCTATCTGATAGAAAAGGGTCCCATGATCCCGAGCCGATCTTACCTTGGCTCGCAAACCCCAAGTTTGTCTATGAAGAGCTAATCTAATTGTATTTTTTTCTAGAATGGATTTCTTATGTGGAATACTAATGGATTGGGCTTCGTTGCTAAGTGCTACAAGATCTAGTGCACTGGAACTCGTGGTTATGGACCGAATCCTTTAGTATGGAACATTGTCTTTTCCAAGTAAAAACACCTAGTATATGAAAGAATGAAAGGTGCTTTCGTTCTTGTGGAATAAGAAGCCCTCGTACCTTAATGAAAGGAAAATCGTAATTTTTCGTTAGGTATTTGACCAAATAGGATCGTCCAGTTCCTACAGAACCTATCACTAAAATACCCGATAGGGCTAAGCGGAACGAAAAGGGTTTTCCATGAGATGGTAAATGAAAACGATTAGTCCCACACGAGGTTTGGGAATAAGTGATTGTCTGATAATGAGCAAGGAATATACGTCTTTCTGCTAAAGAGGATCTATTAAACTCATAATTCATTAGATCCTTGTTATCAATGCCAACTAGGTATCATAAGTAAATGGATCCCGGTTGTTCAATCCTTTGATAACCAAGGTCATTCTTTGCTAAAGAGAAATGATCACTCTATGAGTCAGACTCAATAGAATTGGATCCATTCCAAATAGCGAGATTAGGATTCTTGATCCCTCTCAATCTCTCTTTCAATTCGAGGATCCAGAGAGGTGTTTTTCATAGTCATCTCCGAATATTTGCCATCTCGGAATATTTTCGATTTCATTTTTCTATGATATGTCTTTCTATATGAAAATTGGTTATTTACGATGTACGATGATCCCTGTTAAGCATCCATGGCTGAATGGTTAAAGCGCCCAACTCATAATTGGTAAATTTGCGGGTTCAATTCCTGCTGGATGCACACGAACGGGAACATTCCATAAGTCTATTGGAACTGGCTCTCTATCCTTGGAATCTCATCCATCATCCATACATAACGAATTGGTATGGTATATTCATACCATAACATAAGAACAATAAGAACTCGAATTCTTATCGATACTGGAACTCAGAGCATAGGAGGGAAAGTCGATTTATGGATGGAATCAAATACGCAGTATTTACAGAAAAAGTCTTCGTTTATTGGGAAAGAATCAATATACTTTTAATGTCGAATCGGGGATTCACTAAGACAGAAATAAAGCATTGGGTCGAACTCTTCTTTTGGTGTTAAGGTGGTAGCTGTGAATAGCCATCGACTACCTGGAAAAGGTAGAAGAATAGGACCTATTCTGGGCCATACAATGCATTACAGACGTATGATCATTACCCTTCAACCGGGTTATTCTATTCCACTTCTAGATATAGAGAAAAAACTAAAGGAGAATACTTAATAATACGGCGAAACATTTATACAAAACACCTATCCCCGAGCACACGCAAGGGAACCGTAGACAGGCAAGTGAAATCCAATCCACGAAATAATTTGATCCATGACGGCACCGTTGTGGTAAAGGTCGTAATTCCAGAGGAATCATTACCGCAAGGCATAGAGGGGGAGGTCATAAGCGCCTATACCGTAAAATAGATTTTCGACGGAATCAAAAAGACATATCTGGTAGAATCGTAACCATAGAATACGACCCTAATCGAAATGCATACATTTGTCTCATACACTATGGGGATGGTGAAGAAGAGATATATTTTACATCCCAGAGGGGCTATAATTGGAGATACTATTGTTTCTGGTACAAAAGTTCCTATATCAATGGGAAATGCCCTACCTTTGAGTGCGGTGTTTGAACTATTGATTTACGTAATTGGAAGTAACCAATTAGGTTTACGACGAAACCTAGAAATCGATCACTGATCCAATTTGACTACCTCTACGGGATAGACCTCAACAGAAAACTGTTGAGTAACGGCAGCAAGTGATTGAGTTCAGTAGTTCCTCATAGAAAATTATTGGCTCTAGAGATATGGTAATATGGAGAAGACAAAATTGTTTGAAGCACGCACAGAACCGGAAGCGCCCCTTGTTTCAAAGAGAGGAGGACGGGTTATTCACATTTAATTTGATGGTCAGAGGCAAATTGAAAGCTAAGCAGTGGTAATTAGACCCCCGGGGGAAAATAGGGATGTCTCCTACGTTACCCATAATATGTGGAAGTATCGACGTAATTTCATAGAGTCATTCGATCTGAATGCTACATGAAGAACATAAGCCAGATGACGGAACGCAGAGACCTAGGATGTAGAAGATCATAACATGAGCGATTCGGCAGATTTGGATTCCTTTCCTATATATCCACTCATGTGGTACTTCATCATATGATTCATATAAGATCCATCTGTCTAGAGATCGTCATATACATCTAGAAAGCCGTATGCTTTGGAAGAAGCTTGTACAGTTTGGGAAGGGGTTTTTTTGAGAGAAAAGAAGAATCTACTTCAACCGATATGCCCTTAGGCACGGCCATGCATAACATAGAAATCACACGTGGAAGGGGTGGGCAATTAGCTAGAGCAGCAGGTGCTGTAGCGAAACTCATTGCAAAAGAGGGTAAATCGGCCACTTTAAGATTACCATCTGGGGAGGTCCGTTTAGTATCCCAAAACTGCTTAGCAACAGTCGGACAAGTGGGTAATGTTGCGGGTGAACCAAAAAAGTTTGGGTAGAGCCGGATCTAAGTGTTGGCTAGGTAAACGCCCCGTAGTAAGAGGGGTAGTTATGAACCCTGTGGACCACCCCCATGGGGGCGGTGAAGGGAAAGCTCCCATTGGTAGAAAAAACCCACAACCCCTTGGGGTTATCCTGCGCTTGGAAGAAGAACTAGGAAAAGGAAAAAATATAGCGATAGTTTTATTCTTCGTCGCCGTAAGTAAATACGTAACTAGGAATATGGAAAATTGCATTTTTGGAATTTGCAATAATGCGATGGGCGAACGACGGGAATTGAACCCGCGCATGGTGGATTCACAATCCACTGCCTTGATCCACTTGGCTACATCCGCCCCTTATCCAGCTAAAGGATTTTTTTCTTTTTTCCATTGATCATTATTCTATTTATTCTGACCTCCGTACTTCGATCGAGATATTGGACATAGAATGCCACTCTTTAAAAAGGAAAAAAAGGAGTAATCAGCTGTGACACGAAAAAAAACGAATCCTTTTGTAGCTCATCATTTATTGGCAAAGATAGAAAAGGTCAATATGAAGGAGGAGAAAGAAAACAATAGTAACGTGGGTCCCGGGCATCTAGCATTCTACCCACAATGGTTGGCCATACAATCGCGATTCATAATGGAAAGGAACATATACCTATTTACATAACAAATCCTATGGTAGGTCGCAAATTGGTGGGAATTCGTGCCTACTCGGCATTTCACGAGTTATGAAAATGCAAGAAAGGATACTAAATCTCGTCGTTAACTGAATTCTGAATAGAAAGATTTAAGAAAGAAAAAAAGATTCAAAATAAAGTAAAGGTAGGCGGGAATAACCTTATTTATGACAAGTTTCAAACTAGTAAAGTATATCCCTAGGATAAAGAAGAAGAAAAGTGGCTAAGGAAACTCGCAAGGAAAGTTCCAACCGATCGTGCTACTTAAGTTCGAGAGAGTTTTCAAAGCACAAAAACGTATCCCTATGTCTGTTTTCAAAGCACAAAGAGTTCTTGACGAGATTCGCTGGCGTTACTACGAGGAAACTGTTAGTGATACTGAACCTCATGCCCTATCGAGCATCTTATCCCATCTTAAAGTTGGTTTATTCGGCAGCCGCAAATGCTACTCATTATAGGGATTTCGACAAAGCGAATTTATTTATTACTAAAGCCGAAGTCAGTAGGAGTACTATTATGAAGAAATTCAGACCTCGAGCTCGAGGACGTAGTTTCCCCATAAAAAAAAGCATGTGTCATATAACAATTGTACTAAATATAGTAAAGAAATCTAAATAACCTTTAGATCCACTCTAAGATTTCGATTCCCAGTAAAAAAAAATATAGAATAGAAAAATATGGGACAAAAAATAAATCCACTCGGTTTCAGACTTGGTACAACCCAAAAACACCATTCCTTTTGGTTCGCACAACCAAAAAATTATTCTGAAGGTCTACAGGAAGATAAAAAAATAAGGGATTGTATCAAGAACTAATATACAAAAGAATAGGAAAAAGGGCTCGAATAGAAAAATAGAATCAGACTCAAGTTCCGAAGTAATTACACATAATAGAAAAATGGACTCAGGTTCAAGTTCCGAAGTAATTACACATATAGAAATCCAAAAAGAAATCGATACGATCCACGTCATAATCCATATTGGATTCCCAAATTTATTAAAGAAAAAAGGAGCAATCGAAGAGATTTAGAGAAAGATCTACAAAAGGAAATTAACTCTGTAAACCAGAGATTTAATATTTCTATCGAAAAAGTTAAAGAACCTTATAGACAGCCTAACATTCTTGCAGAATATATAGCTTTCCAATTAAAAAATAGTAGGTTTCATTCCGAAAGGCAATGAAAAAAAGCCATTGAATTAACTAAAAAAGCAGATATAAGGGGAGTAAAAGTAAAAATTGCGGGTCGTCTCGGAGGAAAAGAAATTGCACGCGCCGAATCTATTAAAAAGGGTAGACTTCCCCTCCAAACAATTCGCGCCTAAAATGATTATTGCTGCTATCCAATTCGGACTATCTATGGAGTATTAGGTGTTAAAAATTTGGATATTCGTAGACGAAGAATAAGTAATCTTGTCTTCGGATTCTGTCCATTGATAGAATAAAAAATGACAAGAGACTTTTTTCCTGAAATCCCTGCAAAAGAAGAAATTATACCTCTTTCTATAAGATTTAATGAAAATGATAAATCATTTAATATAATTGAGCTATGCTTAGTGTGTGACTCGTTATTTTTTTCTTTTTTTTAAGAAAAAAACTTAGTAATTATAGAAAATTAACTAATAACCAACCTATTGCTTCGTATTGTCGAGATCCTAACTAAGAAACAGTCACTATATGAATAAATACCTCTATCATAACATAAATGAGTAGATGTGTCATATAGTTGTAGCAAACTGCAATTTTTTCTCTAAAAAAGAAAAGGGATTCTAGGTTGTGAAGCAAAACTAAAGGGATGTGGATAAAGGGAGGGATGATAGAAAGAAGGAAGAGGAAATAAATAAGATATAGGATTCCACTATGTATGGTCTATGAATTACATCATAAAAGGCAATGTGATAAAGCAATCAATATAATAAAAATAATAGAGAATTAAAAATTGTAACTTGAAACAAGAACTACAAATTTAAAGCAATAATAAAGAGCCGCCCGGGTTAATAAAACTGAGAAAATTAACTCGGAAAGAAATTTTTTGGAAGCTCCGTTGCGGGATTCAGACCTAACCATTCAAGGAGAAGCAGTGGGAACGACAGAACCTATGATTCCATAGGATTTTATTGAAAAGAATCCTAACACTTCATTGGGTGGGATGGCGGAACAAACCAAAAAAATTGTCTTATTTGGTAAGTTTATAAATTAACAAATAAGACAGGAAAGAGTAAATATTTCGCCCGCGAAATTCTTATTGAATTAGAATACTTTACCGCGATTCAATAAGAGTAAAAATAAGGATTTTTTTTAGAAGGATTACATTATCTATAAATATAGAATTTAGATAATATATACACACACATCTGGATATATTCTAGATCTTCTTTTTTGACTATAATATTATATTTTTCTGTTTTAACAAAATACAATATAAAAAAAAACCGAACTTTTTCTATTATCTATTAATGTGTATCTATCCGTACCGTAATATTTTGGAATGATTATGAATTAGAGAAGATTACATGCTTTCTGATTCCATTCGCGAGGAGCTGGATTGAGAAGAAACTCTCATGTCCAGTTTGCAAGTAGAGATGGAACTAAGAAAGAGAACCATCGACTATAACCCCAAAAGAACCAGATTTCGCAAACAACATAGAGGAAGAATGAAAGGAAAATCCTGCCGAGGCAATCGTATTTGTTTTGGTAGATATGCTCTTCAAGCACTTGAACCCGCTTGGATCACGGCGAGACAGATAGAAGCAGGACGAAGAGCAATAACACGATATGCACGTCGTGGTGGAAAAATATGGGTACGTATATTTCCCGACAAACCGGTTACACTAAGACCCACGGAAACACGTATGGGCTCGGGAAAGGGGTCCCCCGAATATTGGGTATCCGTTGTTAAACCTGGTCGTATACTTTATGAAATGGGGGGGAGTATCTGAAACTGTAGCTAGAGCAGCTATCTCCATAGCTGCCAGTAAAATGCCCATACGAAGTCAATTTATTCGATTAGAGATATAGAACCCTAAAAGGGGTATGGAAGATAAAAAAAAAATGCTCGGTTTTTTCTTTCTGGAAAGACAATATTTCTTTCATCCTTTTGCATTGAAATAACAAATTGAAATCAAAATAATATGATTCAACCTCAGACCCTTTTAAATGTAGCAGATAATAGTGGAGCTCGAAAATTGATGTGTATTCGAGTCATAGGAGCTGCTGGTAATCAGCGATATGCTCGTATTGGTGATGTTATTGTTGCTGTAATCAAAGACGCATTGCCCCAAATGCCTCTAGAAAGATCCGAAGTAATTCGAGCTGTAATTGTACGTACTGTAAAGAGTTCAAATGCGAAGACGGTATAATAATCCGCTATGATGACAATGCTGCGGTTATAATTGATCAAAAAGGCAATCCAAAAGGAACTCGAGTTTTTGGCGCGATTGCCGAGGAATTGAGAGAATTGAATTTTACCAAAATAGTTTCATTAGCTCCTGAAGTATTATAAATACTAGTAGGGCGAAATTGAGACCAAAGAATTAATTTAGTAGATTGTGTTTTTACGTATATGTTTTAAAATCCAAAATGAAAAAAAAAAAAAGAAAACATGTTGATTATAGAAAAATTAGGAGGAACCTAGAATTAGAGTCTTATGGGCAAGGACACTATTGCTGATTTACTAACCTCTATAAGAAATGCGGACATGAATAAAAAAGGAACAGTTCGAGTAGTATCTACAAATATTACCGAAAACATTGTTAAAAATACTTCTACGAGAGGGTTTTATTGAAAAGTGTTCGGAAACATCAGGAACGTAACAGATATTTCTTGGTTTCAACTTTGCGACATCAAAAGAGAAAGACTATAAAAGGAATATATAGAACAAGAACCTTTTTAAAGCGTATCAGCCGACCCGGCTTACGAATTTATACCAACTATCAAGGAATTCCTAAAGTTTTGGGTGGAATGGGAATTGCTATTCTTTCTACTTCTCGAGGAATAATGACAGATCGAGAAGCTCGACTAAACAGAATTGGGGGAGAAGTCTTATGTTATATATGGTAATCGCCCCGCCTATAGTGCTCGAATTCTATCTCGCCCTTCCTATTTTTAAAATAAAAATAGAAAAATAGGAGAAAAAAAATATGACAGAAAAAAAAAATAGGAGAGAAAAAAAAAACCCGAGAGAAGCAAAAGTAACTTTCGAAGGTTTAGTTACGGAAGCCCTACCCAATGGAATGTTCCGCGTTCGGCTAGAGAATGACACCATCATCCTAGGCTATATTTCAGGAAAGATACGGTCTAGTTCTATACGAATACTGATGGGGGATAGGGTCAAAATTGAAGTAAGTCGTTATGATTCAAGCAAGGGACGTATAATTTATAGACTTCCCCATAAGGATTCGAAGCGTATCGAAGACTCGAAGGATAGCGAAGATTTGAAGGATAGCGAAGATTTGAAGGATACCAAAGATTCAAAGGATTAGGTTTTTCTTTTTTTTTCTAGGGTAATAAATTCTAAGTTCTAAAATTCAAGCGAAGAGACTTATTTTTTCCAAAAGATTAGATTCATAGTTTAAAAAAGGATACGGAAATATGAAAATAAGAGCTTCCGTTCGTAAAATTTGTACAAAATGTCGACTGATTCGTAGGCGTGGACGAATTAGAGTCATTTGCTCTAATCCGAAGCATAAACAAAGACAGGGGTAATCTTTCGAAAAAGAACTTTACTTTCTAAAAAGTAAAAAAAAGTACCCGCGGAAATGTTCCAATTCCAAATAAAATAATTTCATTTAAAATAATTAAAGTAAAGGGTTTATTTTACCCTGAAACGGATATCTTTGTATCTTTTTTTCTTTTTTTATTTCTAACTCATATTTATGAGATAATAAAATATGGCAAAAGCTATACCAAAAATTGGTTCACGTAAGAAAGTGCGTATTGGTTTACGTAGGAATGCACGTTTTAGTTTACGGAAGAGTGCACGTAGAATAACAAAAGGGGTTATTCATGTTCAAGCTAGTTTCAACAATACCATTATAACTGTTACAGACCCACAAGGTCGGGTGGTTTTTTGGTCCTCGGCCGGTACTTGTGGATTCAAAAGCTCAAGAAAAGCATCACCCTATGCTGGTCAAAGAACAGCAGTAGATGCTATTCGTACAGTAGGTTTGCAACGAGCAGAAGTTATGGTAAAGGGCGCTGGTAGTGGAAGAGATGCCGCATTACGAGCCATTGCTAAAAGTGGTGTGCGATTAAGTTGTATACGCGATGTAACACCTATGCCGCATAATGGATGTCGACCGCCTAAAAAAAGACGTCTGTAAAAGAATTAACCCGCTTTCAACTTTCATTTCAAGAGAAATAAACGATTCAATGATAAAATAATAATACTAGTCTATTATGGTTCGAGAGGAGGTAGCAGGATCCACTCAAACACTACAGTGGAAGTGTGTTGAATCAAGAGTAGATAGTAAGCGCCTTTATTATGGTCGTTTCATTCTGTCCCCGCTTAGAAAAGGTCAAGCGGACACCGTCGGTATTGCCTTGCGAAGAGCTTTACTTGGAGAAATAGAAGGAACATGTATCACACGTGCAAAATTTGGGAGCGTGCCGCACGAGTATTCTACAATAGCAGGTATTGAAGAATCCGTACAAGAAATTTTACTAAATTTGAAAGAAATTGTATTGAGAAGTAATCTCTATGGAGTTAGAGACGCATCCATTTGCGTCAAAGGTCCTAGATACATAACTGCTCAAGATATCATCTTACCGCCTTCCGTAGAAATCGTTGATACGGCACAACCTATAGCTAACTTGACAGAGCCCATTGATTTCTGTATTGATTTACAGATCAAGAGAGATCGTGGATATCAGACAGAACTCAGAAAGAACTATCAAGATGGAAGTTATCCTATAGATGCTGTATCCATGCCTGTTCGAAATGTGAATTATAGTATTTTTTCTTGTGGGAATGGAAATGAAAAACACGAGATACTTTTTCTAGAAATATGGACTAATGGAATTATTTCTTCCTTTTCTACACGCGGAGGAAGAGGGCGCTAGTTTCGAAGAAAATAAAAACAGGTTTACTCCACCCCTTTTTACTTTTCAAAAAAGATTAACTAATCTAAAGAAAAACAAAAAAGGAATTCCATTGAATTGTATTTTTATTGATCAATTAGAATTGACTTCTAGAACGTATAATTGTCTAAAAAGGGCCAATATACATACACTATTGGACCTTTTGAGTAAGACTGAAGAAGATCTTCTGAGAATTGACAGTTTTCGTATGGAAGATAGAAAACATATATGGGACACTCTAGAGAAGCATCTCCCAATTGATTTACTTAAGAATAAACTCTCGTTTTAAATCCATTGCAATTTTGTTTTCTTCTTCTTTTTCGAGTTAGAATAAAAAGAAAACAATTTAGCATCTTTGGTACAATCTATATTTTCGCGAAATGGATCATAATAAAATGGATTTTAGGTATCTAGGGAAGATTCACTTGGAAGTAACTATTTCCTAGATACCTATGGTACTTCACGGTTGAATGAATCAAAAAATATCTAAAAAAGACCTAAAGTTAATGATTTATCAATGGGTAATGTTGCTCCAATACCTAACCAAAGAGCTACTACAGTACCGATTAAAAAAACGGTCGTAGCTACTGGGCGGCGAAATGGATTTTGGAATTTATTGACATTCTCTAGAAAAGGTACTGTCAATAAGCCTGTTGGCACAGAAACCATTAAAAGAACGCCCAATAACTTATTGGGTACCGTACGGAGTATTTGAAACACGGGAAAGAAGTACCACTCGGGTAATATTTCCAGAGGAGTTGCAAACGGATCTGCCGGTTCACCAATCATTGATGGCTCGAGAACCGCTAAACCTACATTACATGCAATAGTACCTAGAATTACTACTGGAAAAATATATAAAAGATCGTTGGGCCATGCGGGTTCCCCGTAATAATTATGTCCCATCCCTTTAGCTAATTTAGCTCTTAATACAGGATCATTTAAGTCTGGTTTCTTTGTTATTGGGATAGGTGAACTCTTTAGGATCCATCCCCCAAAGGAACCGGACATGAGAATTTATCATCATCCGGCTCGAGCAAGAGTGAAAGAAATAAGACCGCGGAAGATCCTTAATAGAATTAAGGTTTATAATGACTCAATGACTCTAGGCAAGAAAAGCTTTATCAGATTCTCTTTTCCGAAGTTGCACCTACAACTACTCATTGAAAATAATCCTATTCTTATGGGTAAATGCTCAATATCCAAGTGGGCTTACAAATTTGATCATGATCAATTGCTTTGTGGATTGTCTCATGTCTCTTGATTAGTTGGTATTTATCCCCTCAATATCGCAAGTTTCTTACCTCCAAACAAAATATTTACTTGTTACTAATAAAAAATCAAAAAGTTTAGCCTACATTCTTCCTTAGATCCCTTCTTTTACTCCGATAGTATTGCGGATCACAATCGATGCAAAGAAAATGAATGCATTTCCATACTATAATAAAAAGGTAAGTGTAATAAATAGAGAACTGGATCATGTCACATGACTTATTCCATTTCTACTCTATGGGATCTTACGGAGCCTGTTCATGGATGACATGGTTGCGGTATGATCATAGAAGATATTCTCCTCAAGTGAACCAGCCTATCCTTCCTAGGTAGGGGACTTACATGTTGATTGGATGCGGAGACACCTTTGGTTGTGAATTCTAATGTGGCAGATCCAATTCTTTATCTGCATGGCCAAATCAATAATTCAAGTCACACACTCCCATAATCCGCCTTTTTTCTTTCGTAAAATTAACTTCAACTATTTGTATTGTATAAAAATACTTTGGAGTTGAAGAGAAGTATCCAAATGACATGTGTTATTTTACAATAACCCATGCTTGTAGCAATGAAATACCAAAACCTACCCGATATGATATATGATAATTATAATTCTCTATGATATGCCTTCCCTATAAAGGACCCGAAATACCTTGCTTACGTATCATTGGAAAGTGCATTAACATAAATACGGCAGTAAGCAGAGGCAGTACAAAGGTATGTAAACTATAAAAACGAGTCAAAGTGGATTGGCCCACACTAGCACTTCCGCGTAATAACTCCACTAAAGGCGATCCTATTACCGGAATGGCGTCAGGTACACCTGTCACAATTTTGACTGCCCAATAGCCAATTTGATCCCAAGGCAAAGAATAACCAGTTACACCAAATGATGCAGTCAAAACAGCCAAAACCACACCTGTGACCCAAGTTAATTCGCGGGGTTTTTTAAATCCCCCTGTGAGATACACACGAAATACATGCAGGATCATCATTAAAACCATCATACTTGCTGACCATCGATGAACTGATCGGATTAACCAACCAAAGTTGGCCTCGGTCATTATGTATTGAACCGAGGAAAAAGCCTCTGTAACGGTTGGTCGGTAGTAAAAAGTCATAGCAAAACCGGTAGCGACTTGTACTAGAAAACAAGTAAGTGTAATTCCCCCTAAACAATAAAATATGTTGACATGGGGAGGAACATATTTACTAGTTATATCATCTGCAATTGCCTGAATCTCAAGACGTTCCTCAAACCAATCATATACTTTATTGAGATAGGTAACTAACCCGAGTCCCCCTCTAAGAGCCGTATATGAAAATTTCATCTCGTACGGCTCAAGCAGAAACACAAAAATTTTCAACGAATATTAGAAAAAAGGTTCAAAACTTCATCAGCCACTGAATTGGGTCGATTTGCCTTGAAGATATCAAATAAGAAAAATCCGGAATATCTTCTTTGTGATGATAATGCCAAAAAATCTCAAGTTGGCGCGTCTTTCTTTCTTCCTTTCCCTTATGTTGGTCATTAGAGGCTTCTTGACTTTTCTCTTCCCTATAAAGGATTTGTTTTTTTATGCGTAATATAGAAATTATCTTGTTGAGATCCTATGAATCAGTTCAATTAAAACCTTAGATTCATACTAGAGCCACGATGATTTAGTCTCAAGCTAAACAAAAGGCAAGGGTTCTTCGAATAAGAACCGCTTGATAATCATTTATTGAATCAGTGTAATGACTCGACAAAATCGAGAGAAAAAAAGTTGTCTTTTGGGCAAACAAAATTGGAAGGAAGAAAATTTCTTTTTTATTTTTATTTAAGAACTACTTGAATTTTTCAGTCTGGTTGCGAGGTCTTAATAGTGAGTATGAATCATAGTTCCATTTTTTTTTGATCCACTCTATCTATTTCGTGTTCCAGATACTAGAATAAATAATATCTGACGAATTAGAATCATCTTGATAGAGATAACAGGCCCTTTCTATGTATTATCAATAGGATCAATTCTAACAAGTCACACACTCATATTCCAGAGATACCGAAACAAAAAAATTCCGCGGTCGAACTACCATAATATCTAGAAATGTAGATCTTAAACTAGAAAGGCTTTTTTGGATGGAAAAACTCTGACTTCCTAGTTTTAGTTAGTAGAAACCTAATTGGTTAAAATTCCGTCCAGTAAAACGGAAGAATTATAAATTTCTAAAATGATAGATAGGAATATAGCGAATAAAGCCATTGCGATCCCCATAAAAGGAGTAGTCCCCCAACCCGGGGCGACTTTCCCATATTCCGAATTCAAGGGTTTCAGTAAACTACCTGCACCAGTTCGTTTTGGCCTAGGTTTAGAACTATCTTCAACGGTTTGTGTAGCCATAAATTCTATTTAATCATTGGTGTTGACTTTGTATACTATTCCGTTGTAGTTGTAAATACACGATCTTTTCGTAGATCCATTGTAATCTTGAAATTCTATAAAAATGGAAACAGCAACTTTAGTCGCCATCTCCATATCTGGTTTACTTGTAAGCTTTACTGGGTATGCCTTATATACCGCGTTTGGGCAACCCTCTCAACAATTAAGAGATCCATTCGAAGAACACGGAGACTAATTTAAGTAAGAAGTCTCCCAGATAGGGGGACTTCTTACTTAAATGAAATTATTTTATTCTTTTAGTTGGAGTTGGTGGAACCTTAGGTGGTTCTCGGAAGAAGATAGCGAAAAAAATTATCCCTAAAGTCGAAACTAAAAGGAACGTATAAACCAATGCTTCCATAGATTCGATCCTGGTTTATTTACAATTATAACTTCCACACCTATTCATTTGTCATTTGGGATAATTTCCCATATAAAGAAAGAAAAAGAGTCAAAGAAAGGATGGGAGATGTTTCCCATGTCAAATCAAAAAAGAGAGGTGAAAGATACTATAACAATGTGTATCAAACTGCCTGTTTCCTTGTAGTTGGATCTCCCACTTTTTGGAATGTTCCAAATTCCACTTGAGCATCCAAATCTGGATCAATACCAGCAAAAACATCTCGGAACAATGTTCTAGCGCCATGCCAAATGTGTCCGAAAAAGAAGAGCAAAGCAAAGGTAGCATGACCAAAAGTGAACCAACCCCTTGGACTGCTGCGAAAAACACCATCAGATTTCAAAGTAGCCCGGTCTAATTCAAAAATTTCCCCTAATTGAGAACGCCTCGCATATTTTTTTACAGTAGCAGGATCAGAATAACTTACTCCATTAAGTTCGCCACCATAGAACTCCACCGTTACACCTACTTGTTCAACACTATATTTGGATTCTGCTCTTCTAAAAGGAACGTCTGCTCTAACAATTCCCTCCTCATCTACCAAAACAACCGGAAATGTTTCAAAAAAAGTAGGCATACGGCGTACAAAAAGCTCACGTCCTTCTTTATCTCTAAAGACGGGATGTCCTAACCATCCAACAGCTATTCCATCCCCATTGTCCATTGAGCCTGCTCTGAATAATCCCCCTTTTGCCGGATTATTACCAATATAATCATAAAAGGCTAATTTTTCGGGAATTTTAGACCAAGCTTCTGATAAACTAAGATTTTCGGCTAAACCATTGCTAACTCTTCGATATATTTCTTGCTGAAAGTATCCCTGATCCCACTGATAACGAGTAGGCCCAAATAATTCGATTGGGGTCGTTGCTGACCCATACCACATAGTTCCAGCAACTACGAAAGCTGCAAAAAAAACAGCAGCGATACTACTGGAAAGTACAGTTTCAATATTGCCCATACGTAATCCTTTATATAGACGTTGAGGCGGACGGACACTAAGATGGAATAAGCCCGCTAATATACCCAATGTACCCGCAGCAATATGATGAGAAGCTATTCCCCCCGGAACAAAAGGATCAAAACCTTCTGCACCCCACGCTGGATTTACAGCTTGTACTTTTCCAGTTAGTCCATAAGGATCGGATACCCATATCCCAGGACCATACAAACCCGTTACATGAAATGCCCCAAAGCCAAAGCAAGCCACCCCTGCAAGAAATAAATGAATTCCAAAGATCTTGGGCAAATCCAAAGAGGGTTTTCCCGTCCGCTCATCAGAGAATATTTCTAGGTCCCAATATACCCAATGCCAGATCGCTGCCAAGAAACACAAGCCAGAAAACACAATATGCGTACCTGCCACACCTTCATAACTCCAAATACCCGGATTTGTTACAGTTCCTCCTGAAATACTCCAACCACCCCACGAATCCGTTATTCCTAAACGAGTCATGAAGGGAATTACGAACATACCTTGTCTCCACATTGGATCCAGAACAGGATCAGAGGGATCAAAAACTGCTAATTCGTATAAAGCCATTGAGCCAGCCCAACCAGAAACTAGAGCTGTGTGCATTATATGCACCGCAAGCAATCGACCCGGATCATTCAATACGACAGTATGAACACGATACCAAGGCAAACCCATGGAAATACCCCTTTAGCAAAGAAAAATAGACACGATGTCGCTTTATTTTATCGCATTGAAAAAGACTATCCATATCCTATGTACCTAACCCTTCTAGGGGATTCTGTGTCAGAAAGCGCGAATATTTATTTCATTCCATTAAAAATAAGAAGCCAATTCTGTTCATAAGAAGAAAGAGAAGCAGATCTATTCTATACTCGATAAGTGCCAATATGCAATGGGTAACTTGGCCAATTTGGAAAAAACGAAGAATAGATCGCTACCCCTCTTTGTTTAGCATTCAAATCACCCATTCCCTTTTCTTTATTCAATCTGTCTTACATTCCTTATATGTATAACCTTTCAATCTACGTATTAATAGAATCTATAATATTCATATAGAATAAGAATAAAAATTAAGACAATAAACTGCGGATTCTTTCTTTCTGTTCCATTCTTACGTTTCCATATTAAAGTGTGGTTTTCTTACTTAAATTTAATAATATTAATCTAATATGCCCATTGGTGTTCCAAAAGTACCTTACCGGATTCCTGGAGATGAAGAAGCGACTTGGGTTGACTTATACAATGTTATGTATCGAGAAAGGACACTTTTTTTAGGTCAAGAGATTCGTTGCGAGATCACGAATCATATTACAGGTCTCATGGTATATCTGAGTATAGAAGATGGAATTAGTGATATTTTTTTGTTTATAAACTCCCCAGGCGGGTGGCTAATCTCAGGAATGGCTATTTTTGATACGATGCAAACGGTGACACCAGATATATATACAATATGCCTCGGAATAGCCGCCTCCATGGCGTCCTTCATTCTGCTTGGAGGAGAACCCACCAAGCGTATAGCATTCCCTCACGCGAGGATTATGCTTCACCAACCTGCTAGTGCTTATTATCGGGCAAGGACACCAGAATTTTTACTAGAAGTAGAAGAGTTACACAAAGTTCGCGAAATGATCACAAGGGTTTATGCAGTAAGAACAGGCAAGCCTTTTTGGGTTGTATCCGAAGACATGGAAAGGGATGTTTTTATGTCAGCAGACGAAGCCAAAGCTTATGGACTTGTCGATATTGTAGGGGATGAAATGATTGACAAGCACTGCGATACTGATCCAGTGTGGTTTCCAGAAATGTTTAAGGATTGGTAGTGTCCGGATTTCTTGTAAAGTTATTTCACAGCTAAATTCGTGTTTTCCTCGATTTAATAGAAAATAGAAAGACTTCATGATGAGCAATCATCAGGTTAAGATGGATCTAAACCAATCCATTTTTTTCTATATACATACAACATGCCGACGGTTAAACAACTTATTAGAAACGCAAGACAGCCAATACGAAATGCTCGAAAAACGGCCGCGCTTAAAGGATGCCCTCAGCGTCGAGGAACATGTGCTAGGGTGTATGTGCGACTCGTTCAGATCATGACTTCAAACAAATATAAAAAAAATTGAAGTATCCATGATTAGTACCAATGAATAGGATATAGCTTCTCTATCCTAGATTTCTATGGTATATGGAATTTATGGTTTCCTTTGGTGCAAATCCAATTATCTAAATTGGAAATAAGAAGCAATTCTCCCATTGGTAGCAAATGGTTATCCATTAAGCGGAGGAAATAGTAATAAAAAGAAAAAGGCTTATGCTCCTTTATCTTAAAAGAACGGACTAACAGGGTCAGCTACTTAGCCAACTTTCATAATTAAATACCGTCACTGTATGGATAACTCTTATTGTGAAAAGAGCTATTTACTCTATAATGGATAGGTAGAGCCAAAGAATGTGGACTATACAAGTTCGCAATACCTTTTGATGAAAGAAAGGGCTCCGGTGTATAGAGAGGGCCTCACCGTTTAAAAGGGAACCATAGAAACGATGGAACCCACTATTTTTTTTAGTATTATTAGAATGAATTTGTTATTTCGTATAGAAATAACTGAACGGAGTGGAATAAAAAATCGTGGTTGGGAAGGTTACTATAGCAAAAGCCATTGGAATTAATATTTTATATATCGGAATAATTAGTTTTGTTATTAATGAGAAAAAGGGTGGCTAAAAGAAGAGAAATCATTAGTTATTCATTAAGGTTAATTTGATTCAATGACCAGAGTTCCGCGAGGATATATAGCCCGGAGACGACGAACAAAAATGCGTTCATTTGCCTCAAACTTTAGAGGGGCTCATTTAAGACTTAATCGAATGATTACCCAACAGGTAAAAAGAGCTTTTGTTTCCTCTCATCGAGATAGAGGTAGGCAAAAGAGGGATTTTCGTCGTTTGTGGATCACTCGGATAAACGCAGCAACGCGGGTATATAAAGTATTCGATAGTTATAGTAAATTAATACACAACCTGTACAAGAAGAAATTGATTCTTAATCGTAAAATGCTTGCACAAGTAGCTGTATCAAATCCAAATAATCTTTACACGATTTCCAATAAAATAAAGATCATCAATTAAAGGTATAAATAAAGTAATATACTGGAATAATAAAAGATGAATTCCCGGAGAGGGAACTCCGGGAAGATACAATAAATTAAGATTAAGTGGTAGGAATCAACGAGCTGGATTACTTTCTTTATAATATATATAGGTCTGGCCCTTTCGAATTCGAATAAAACATCAACAATCGGAACTTAAGTTCCGGTTGTTGTTTCTTAAATTTTGGTTGTTGTTTCTTAAGTTTCGATTGGAATTGTACTTTTGCGTTAATTGAGGAATATGTCTATTTTTTCTGGGTCTAGAACCTGTAATTATTGAAATTGACTGGGCTTGAAATTGCTTTTCGTTCTCATAGTTACGAAACGGTAAGAAAGATAAAATACGAGCCTGTTTTATAGCAAGAGTAATTAATCGTTGTTGTTTCAAGGTTAATCTATTTATTCGTCTCGATAATATTTTTCCTTGTTCACTAATAAATCTATTAATTAAACTCATGTTTCTATAATCAATTCGATCTCCCGGGCCAATCCGGGGACGCCTACGAAAAGGTTGTTTAGATTTACGAAAAGGTTGCTTGAATTTACGAAAAGTTTGCTTGGATTTACGAAAGGGTTGCTTGGATTTATTAAAAGTTTGCTTGGATTTACTAAAGGGTTGCTTAGATTTAAGAAAAGGTTGTTTAGATGTATACATGATTTATTCCTTATTTAAAATTTGAAAATTTGAAAATTCACTTCTTTATTTTATTAATTTAGGATCCAGAAGAAGTAGTTTTTCTTTGATCCATATCTTATTTGATTCATATTATAGTATATGAATACCCTCTATACATATGAAATAATATCTACCGGAAATCAGATGAGTTGATTTGTATTTTGTATTCTATACTATGTTTTCTTTATATATTAAATATGAAGTTCTTACTCTTTCTGTTGTTTGGAAAGATCAAACACACGATGTTCCTATTTCTTTATTTCGTGATGAGTCGTATGCTTGCGACAATAACGACAAAATTTTTTGAATTCTAATTGTCCGGGTGTATTGTGGCGATTCTTTTGAGTACTATATCTAGAAATCCCCGTCGATTCCTCATTGGCACCTTTTCGAACACAACTGATGCATTCCAAAATAACTCTGATTCTAACATCTTTTCCCTTGGCCATGAACCTCCTTTTCTTTTTGGATTGACTTAACTTAATTCTTCTACTTATTCTTTTATTCTTCTATTTTGAATCCGAAGAAGAAGAATAAAATTCATTAGAATAATTTTTTTTTATTCTTTAATTAAGTAATAAAAAATAGAGAAATAATTAAAGAATACAATCCTTGTCGAATTAGCAAAGATTTTGGTTCGAAATCCTTTCATTTAATTAGCCAGCCCCGCCTTTTCTATGCTCTGATTTCTGAGGCCTTATTTAGCTTGGGTACCCCTTTAAATTGAATTTCTATTTTCAAAAATGGGGTTTACCAAATTTTTAATGACTCTGAGGTTCAACCCAATCCATCTTTTCTTTCTTTTTCCTTCCGATACTAAAAAAAGATTGAAAAGGATCAAATTTTGTCATATCACGAAGAAATCTATCCCTCCCATAGCAATAACTAGAATTAAAAAAAAGGGAATGACAAAGCATCTGGGAATAAACGATTAATTTCTATCAATAAACCTGCTAAAGCACCAAACCATAGAGTACTTAGCACGGGTGCTACAGAGAGATATGTTTTTATATCCCGCATTGAAAATCCTCCTTCCTTGTTGGAATACATATATGATCATAAACTCTTGCCCAAGATTGTTATGCTATATATAAAATGAACCATATCGACGAAATTTTCCTATCCCTAAAAAAGAAAAAGATGACCCCTTCTTCCTATATATTACCAAGGAAAAGTAATCCTTCTTTTATAGGCGAAATTATATTGGATTTTATATGTATATAATTCCTTAATTATATGAGACCAAAAAGAAGAAATGACACGAGGGTTCTATATATAGATAGAGAAAGAAAGAAGAAGAAAATTATGATGTGGAAAAGAAGACAGGAATTGTGTACAATGGCATTGTACAACAATTTAATTTGGAAAAGGGATGTAGCGCAGCTTGGTAGCGCGTTTGTTTTGGGTACAAAATGTCACAGGTTCAAATCCTGTCATCCCTACCTATTACTTCTTTCTTCTTTATAGGCAGTAGCGACGAGATCAATTAAAGTAAAGTGGGTATAACTTGAATTTGTGGAGACTATACGTACGTGAGATACATTAGGAATAGAAAAAGATTTTCTTTTTGAATGAATGAAAGCGCTCTTAGTTCAGTTCGGTAGAACGCGGGTCTCCAAAACCCGATGTCGTAGGTTCAAATCCTACAGAGCGTGATTCCATCTATTTTATGTCGAAGCAGAGTAAAATAACTTAACAAAATTGAATTGTAACTCCAATTTCAATTTGACCTCCTCTCTGGTCTGGAGGAGGTCAATCAAAAAAAAAAAATGACTCAATCAAAGATCCAACTGATCCCCACGCCTGTATTGCAAATACGCAGTCACGAATAATCCCGCTAAAGTAATAGGAATTAGGCCTAAGACGATTCCAAATAGAAAAACTTCAATCATTTCGATTTGTTCGAGGGGATAAAAAAAGAGGTACGATCTATCCCTAAATAGTACTCTAAATTATCCACGAATCTCAATGACCAAGAAAAGAATTCCTAATTAGTCTGGAAAAGAGTCGTAGAATGCCAGGAATCCTCTGAATTATAATTATTCAGTCAATTCAAATAAGGCGTATCTTGTTCAAGCCAATAAATAGAGCTGGGGTTATAGTTAAAGCAGCCAGTAGAAAACCAAAATAACTAGTTAAAGTAAGCATGAAAGAGTTAAATTCCATTTATTTTTTTTTACTACACTACATATGTTGGTAAAGCATTTACCTAAGTTATGGAAAATCATAATTCATCAGTTATTTTAGATAATACTAAAAAACAAGATAGAGTAAGATACAGAAGTGTAAAAGAAAGTGGATTCATCAGATGATACATGAGTCCCTAATTCCGAATCAAGAGATTTGTTGTGAATGTGTCAATTGAGTAAAGTAATAATATTAAGAACTAGATCATCTAACCCCATGAATGAAAAAAAGAAATTCAATTTTCAGGGAAATTTTGAATAAGAGATAAATAAAACAATTGAATTTGAAAAAAAAAAACTTCTTTCTATTTTGGATAATTTCTTTTTCAATAGGACCCTCTTTTTGGAGTGAACGATCGAATATTCCCCTATTCCTTCTTATTTTAACTGATTGTATTCCATATGGAATAAGAGGAGAACAAAAGCATTCCACGACCTGCCAAGGGGCTGTTAAAAAAAAAAAAAAAGAAAGCTCTTCCTTGAATTTACTTTATTTTTATTCCTTTTTCGAACTCCAACCAAAGTAGATTCGAAGACGAGTCACTTCAATTATCCTTTTAAGTTCTATTCTATCTTCTGTCTTCCCTATTTCATCTCGTAAAGTTCCGCGCTCGCAGTTTGGTCAAGAAAGTTAGACCTAATCCAACAAACAATACAAGGATGAATTACGAATTATGAAAGGATAGATTTCACATATACTTGTCCTTGTATTGTGTCAGTATGAGAATATCCTTCTAAATTATTTATCCAAACCTATTGATCATTAACTTAGATTTTCCCAAGATTTTGGCTGCTATTCCGAATTACTCTATTATTCCGAAGCCAATGAAAGTAAGTAGAACCTACAAAAATGGGGTTTTCTATTGATGCCTTGAATAACATATAGCTTACCTATAGACAAAAAAAAAATAAAAAAGTAATTATGTTTCGGAACCAGGCAAAACCAGATTGCTGTGCCATAGGAAGGATAGCTATACTAATTCGGTATACTCAAAATACACCCTTTGGTACAAAATTGACAATCTCACAAGGATGAAATATCAGTAATTTTTCTATTTACTGGTCGATCCCATCTTTTACGGAATCAATTCCTTTTTTGAATGTACAAAAAATTTTGGGAGTTCAGCATGTCTGGAAGCACGGGAGAACGTTCTTTTGCTGATATTATTACCAGTATTCGATACTGGGTTATTCATAGCATTACTATACCTTCCCTATTCATTGCGGTTGGTTATTTGTCAGTACGGGTTTAGCTTATGACGTGTTTGGAAGTCCTAGGCCAAACGAGTATTTCACGGAAAGCCGACAAGGAATTCCGTTAATAACCGACCGTTTTGATTCTTTAGAACAACTCGATGAATTTAGTAGATCCTTTTAGGAGGCCCTCAATGACCATAGATCGAACCCTATCCTATTTTACAGTGCGATGGCTGGCTATCAGGACTAGCTGTACCTACTGTTTTTTTCTTGGGATCAATATCAGCAATGCAGTTCATCCAACGATAAAACAAATTCCAACTATAGAACTATGACACAATCAAACCCGAATGAACAAAAAGTTGAATTGAATCGTACCAGTCTATACTGGGGTTTATTACTCATTTTTGTACTTGCTGTTTTATTTTCCAATTACTTCTTCAATTGAGAGAAGAAAGAGACTAATAAGAATTCTCTATCCCATTTGGAAGGATACCCATCCTTATAACTACCCATGACTGTTTTTGTCTCTAGCATGACCAATTGATAAAATGTGGAGGAAAGTAGGGGAAATGGCCGATACTACTGGAAGAATTCCTCTTTGGCTGATAGGTACTGTAGCTGGTATTGCTGTGATTGGTTTAGTAGGTGTTTTCTTTTATGGTTCATATTCTGGATTGGGTTCATCTCTATAGTAATCGGAGGGACCCAGATTGTAAACATGAAAAAGTAGGAGCTTAGCGGGTCCTTACCCCCCCTTTATCTGATTAGAGCGGAAAGGACCCGCGGAATTTTTATTTTTACTCTTATAACGCGAATTGAATCTATTCGATTCACTCTTATGAAGCAACAAGAAAAAGAGATCACTCGAGGATCCAATATCTTATTCCACGAAGGAAGTATCCTGAAAATCCTTGATTTAGTTCGAGTAATAAACTAATAAAACATAATCAAAACTATTCAACTAGCCTAAAAATAAAAAACCTTCAATGGAAGAGTTTACTTTTTTTTTGCAAAATTTCTGTAAATTGAAGTTGAACTTAATTAAACAAGCCAAGCAGATTTGCTCACAATCACAAGAAATTTTTCCCCCGCCATATTGTTCTTCCCCTCTGTTTGTCCACTACCTCGGCTAAACCTAAGCAAAAGACAAAGAGGTCCAAGAGACAGACCCGAATAAAGAAGAAATAGTAATCTTTGACGAATTAGGAAGAAAAAGGATTCTTATTTTGATACAAGAAGATCGGCACAAGAAAAAGGCTTTTTCTTGTGCCGAATAGACGATAAGAAGACCTGCAATCCCTCCGAAAAAGAAGAATTTTAATTTGATTGTTCTCGCCTTGCCTTGGATTCTCTTCTTTTGCATGGGATATAAATAAGGAATTCCAGACATCTCATAAACAAAAAGCAGTCTAAACAAAAAAGGATTTCAAAATAGATCATCAGATAATTCTAGCAATTGCCAATAAATCGAGGCTTTTTACCAACTTGATGGTAAGAAATCCCGGGACCTAGAAATTCATTTCGTACAATTGAACCTTTTCAAACTGTTTCTTTTTGAGAACCAAAAAAACTTGTGCCAAAATAACGGATGCGAAGAAGAACAAAAGGCCTGGACACGTAATGGATCCTGAAGCACGATTTCTGCGTCCCCTGACCAAAACCTCCCACATTAGGATTGCTTGTTAATCGGTTGATCAAGCTTGATGGATTCCCCCTCTGAAACAAGAAGTTCTGGTCCGGGAGGTATAATATCAATCACTTGGCGTCCATCTGATGCATCAACTATGGATATTTCATACCCCCCCTTTTCTTTACGTAGTATTTTTCTTACTATACCTGTTGACGTAGCATTATAGACTGTATTGTTACTCTTGATACCATCAGGATAGATCTGTCCTCTTCCTCGGTTCCCCCCTACATATATGGGATATTTAAGAAATGAGCATCTTTCTTCGTAGCAGGATCAGGGGAAAGAATGGGAAAGACAATTTCACTATATTTCTTACCGGGAACAGGGCCTATCACAAGAATGTTTTTTTTATCGGGACGATAACTCTGAAAAGCAAGATTTCCTATCTTTTCTTTTAACTCAGGGGAAATACGATCGGGCGGCGCTAATTCGAATCCCTCGGGCAAAATAAGAACAGCACCTACATTCAACCCTCCCTTTTTTCCATTAGCAAGAACTTGTTTCAATTGCATATCATAAGGAATTCGAAGAACTGCTTCAAATACAGTATCGGGAAGCACAGCTTGGGGAACTTCAATATCGACGGGCTTGCTAGCTAAATGGCAATTGGCACATACAATTCGTCCAGTTGCTTCTCGTGGGTTTTCATTAACCCTGCTGCGCAAAAATGGGATATGCATTTGAAATAGATGTCCGAGTTATTACGTATATCATGATCGATACAGAAATCGATCGAGTTATCTGTTCCTGTTACCCCAGAAAAAGTATTTCTATTTTCCATGTCCAATCGCAGATCCCAGAATTTCTACAATAAATTAGATAGGTAGCTAAGCTAATCTAGTTCCCTATACACGAATCTGTTGTCATTCTACTGCAACAGTTGTACTGCAATGATGAATACCTTAAAGTAGGTATAAATAGAAAGAATTTTGCTAAAATGGAAAAGGGCTTTCTTTCTAAAAAAAGATGCTTGCTAATTTGATTAATATTAATACGGGAGATCAAATGAATTTATGCTTCACTAATTGAATGATAAATGACTACAAGCGAAGGAGATAGACGATTTAAACAAAAAAAGACCCAAAATTTCAAACATGTATCTAGAATTACTGGAAAACTACAAACAAAAATAGTGAAAATAAGCTCGTTCAGGAGCCCGATCCAAATCGTTGTAGACCAACGAATTACTAGTTCCCAACCACGGGTGGAGTGAAATCCAACAAAAAAATCAGTAACTAAAGATAAAAAAAGCTTTTATTGAGTCATTTAAATTATAGAAGAATTCCTGAACCCAAGAATTCAAAATGACAAGTTCCTCTTTACCCAGAAAAAAAGAACCACTTAGAATAGCCAAACAGATTATATTTGTCGAGAAATGCAAAAATGGTATGGAGATGATCCTCATTATTTATTTTGACGCCATTGTATTATTTCCTTGTGTATTCCTGTAGGAGGTTTTTGTACATGTGTCTTTAGTTTCCCTTTTATCATCTCGTCCACGAGAGAAAGTTCTTCTAATTCTATGAATCTTTCTAGAATCCTTTTCTCTTGAATATCAGTTAAGAGAGTTTCGGATTGCCTGGTATTCCACCAATTCTTAATCCAAAGTTCCAGACATTTGTTAAATGAGGAAGAGACCCCCCAAGGCAAAAGTACGATAAATACAAGATATAGTAAAGAAGGCAATGCTTTCTTTTTTTCATTTTTGATCTGTAAATGGAGTTGTTATGAATATGCTTCATTCGCTGACTCTATTCCATTCCCTGACTCTATATGATGATATTTCTATTTCATGATATTTCTATTTCTTTGAAGCAAAAACTCTATAGGTTTGATACCCTGTATCTATCTTCTTTTTTGTATATTAGTTATTAGTGGAATTTCAGTGCATTGGGTTCTTTCTTAGATCTAGATGGAATGAAAATAGTGAAATAGAATAAAAAAAAAGCCCTTTCGGATGAAAAAGGAAGAATAGTATGCGATATATCTAACTTGGATAAAAAAAAATTAAAAGCAAATTTCTCTTATCCTCGTTTGTTCCTTCCTTTAGATAAAATACTTAAAAATCCCCTTACAATAACAAATCCAATTTAGAAGGGACTTCCTCCCTGTGTTGAGAAAACTTTTCTTCTTCCAATTCTTCTTTTCTTCATTCAACTCAGTTCAAAAAAAGATACCTCAAAAATACTTCAATTGGTACGCGCAAGAAATAGGCCAATTCGGCAGCTTTTTGTTCAATTTCTCGTGGAGTAAAAATTTATCATCAGTACGAGTCAAGGAATGATCCCTGGCCCCGATTCCATATAAAGAATACGACGAGGGATAAAGACCCTCTTTAACCTGAATTCTAATTGATTGATATCCCGCATAAGGAATCGAAGGAGGACGCGACGTTTTATTCCAGGAATCCCCAACGAAAAATGCACACTATTCCCTCTTTTCTATCGAATCGGTCATAACACTACCTACATTCCACAAAATAGTACACCACAAGTAGGAGCTAATGAATAGGCCTGCGATTCCGTAGAAAGACATCACGACCCCCTGCGGAAAAAAAGAATTTCTTGAGATGGAAGTATAGATATAATATTCTTACCAAGATAACTGGAAATCCCAACCGATAAGAATCCTAGTGAACCTAGAAAAAGAATACAGGCCCAGAAAAAATTACCCCTTTTTCGAGAACCTTTTAGAAGTTCTACCCATATGTGTTCTGATCGCCAATTCATATTAGATATACTAAATCCAGCAGCGGTCGATTGAAATTGAGAGAATAAGCTAAATAATTTTGACTTTACTTTTTTTGATTCTGAAATCGCCTTCAGCAACTAGTACTCCTGTGAAATAATAGGTTAGATACATTGACTTTCTATTCAAAAAATATTCGTTGATTCAATTAAAATAAATAAAATAAAACTCGCTATACCTGGCTCTGCATATTCATGCATTTATGCTCGTAGCCTATATCCGCATCCATACCGTTTTCATTTGTGTGTAGAAAGTGTGTGTAGAAAAAGCCACATACCCTACCATATTATATTACTTACACTAGAAAAATTACTAGACAATCTTATTTTTTTGCACATAAAGAAATAAAGAAGTCATTGCAATTGCCGGAAATACTAAGCCTACTAAAGGCACGAAAATAGAAGGTAAGTTTAAATCCGTCATGCGAATAGGTGTCTCAATTCAAATTTACTATTTCTATCTAGTCGAAAAATATCTTAAGATTCTTATGATATAATTAAGTATATCTATTATAAGGAATATTGACTATTGTATTGTATTTTTTATTTTTAGTTTGAAAAATATTCTGTAAAAAAATGAAGGATAATAAGAAATTCCAAAAAAGGAGAACTAATTAAAAAGATTTTATTTTGATTTTCCCATCCTCATGGCCTTTCTATCTTTCTAATCTAATTTGAAATTGGATTCAAAAGAAAGCGGTTAGAATTTACTTCCTGCATACATACTTCTCTAGAAGCGCATACAATAATGCGTGGTAAAGGCGGAAAAATAGTATATTCAATCAAAATCAAAGGGCAATTATCTTACCTACTATAGATCCCCTACTACCCTCTTAGACTTTAAAAGGCGATATACCACCCAAAGAAAGGTATGAAAATGCCGGGTGGAGTTAGCTTTTCGACGAAGACCTGTCCCGTGCAGCGAAGCCCTGTTAGTAAGACCCCCCGCAATAATGGATTATAGAAGAATATTATTCCAAATACTCCTCTGGACGCATATAGTAGCATTGCGATTCCGAATCTTTTTTTATTTATGAATATGAACAGAAAAAATTCTTTGTATCGTTGGGTCGGAGCGGAGGTTTGGTCCAGAAAAATTAGAAACAAAACGTCTACTCTACCGCATTGAAGTCTATAGCGCTGTATTTCCACGAAAGTATAATTCTTACCATCAGGATACGATCCTTTCTTTTGAACTAAACGTCTCTACGATGGGTCCAGGCTTCTATGTCCAATCCCAAATCAAGGATTTCTCGCTCTTGATCGGAGTCATAACTAAAAAAAAAACTACCTTTTTATCCTTTTTTCTCAAGGTTATAGAAAACTTCCTTATCTAGTTCTAGCATTTTGAAAAAAAAAAAATGCTTCTTTTTTTACACACAGTTCGAGTCACTTGTTGACTCACGATTACGCCTGTTAAAAGTTTTCAAACGTCCTCTTTTTGAAATTGAAAGAGAGTCCTATAAAAAGGTCTAACTTCCAATAAAAAGGTCTAACTTCCAAACTATGTCTTTTTTCATTCATTCTCCTTTAGTTTTTTTCTCTATCTAGAAGTGGAATAGAATAACCCGGTTGAAGGGTAATGATCATACGTCTGTAATGCATTGTATGGCCCAGAATAGGTCCTATTCTTCTACCTTTTCCAGGTAGTCGATGGCTATTCACAGCTACCACCTTAACACCAAAGAAGAGTTCGACCCAATGCTTTATTTCTGTCTTAGTGAATCCCGATTCGACATTAAAAGTATATTGATTCTTTCCCAATAAACGAAGACTTTTTTCTGTAAATACTGCGTATTTGATTCCATTATCATTATCATATGATAATACTATATTTTATTATTTTATTATTTTATTTGTATTTCTTTATTGTATTATACCTTAATATATATATTCTAGATATATAGAATAGACGAATCTCAATTTGTCAAGTCTCATGATCATATCATGATCTATTTTTATTCGGCTCAATCTTTTTTTTCTAAAAAAGATTGAGCCGAGTTTAATTGCAATCAATTAGAAGAATAAAGAAGAATTACTGCATTTCATAACTGATTTTTTTCTCTTTTTATTTCGTTTCTTTTTTATTTATACCTTCTTTATCTTTAGTTTTATCTAGTTAATCAATAGTATCTACCGGCTCGAACTCGAATTTGATCGCCTTCCATACTTCACAAGCTGCGGCTAGTTCAGGACTCCATTTGCAAGCTGCTCGGATAATTTCATTACCTTCGCGAGCAAGATCGCGCCCTTCGTTACGAGCTTGTACACAGGCTTCTAAAGCCACTCGATTAGCTGCTGCACCAGGTGCATTTCCCCAAGGATGTCCTAAAGTTCCTCCACCAAATTGTAATACAGAATCGTCCCCAAAGATTTCGGTCAGAGCTGGCATATGCCAAACATGAATACCACCTGAAGCTACCGGTATAACACCTGGCATGGATACCCAGTCCTGAGTGAAAAAGATACCGCGAGCACGATCTTTTTCAATAAAATCATCGCGCAATAAATCAACAAAACCTAAAGTCATTTCGCGTTCCCCTTCTAACTTACCTACTACTGTACCGGAGTGGATATGATCTCCCCCAGACATACGCAATGCTTTAGCTAATACACGGAAATGCATACCATGATTTTTCTGTCTATCAATAACTGCATGCATTGCACGGTGAATGTGAAGAAGTAGGCCATTGTCGCGGCAATAATGAGCCAAAGTAGTATTTGCGGTGAATCCCCCAGTTAAGTAGTCATGCATTACAATAGGAACCCCTAATTCTCTTGCAAATACAGCTCTCTTAATCATTTCTTCACATGTACCCGCAGTCGCATTCAAGTAATGCCCCTTGATTTCACCGGTTTCGGCCTGTGATTTATAAATAGCTTCGGCACAAAAGACAAAACGGTCTCTCCAGCGCATAAATGGTTGTGAGTTTACGTTTTCATCATCTTTGGTAAAATCAAGTCCACCACGTAGACACTCATAACACGCTCTACCATAATTTTTTGCGGATAATCCCAATTTTGGTTTAATAGTACATCCCAATAAAGGACGACCGTACTTGTTCAACTTATCTCTTTCAACTTGGATACCATGAGGCGGGCCTTGGAAAGTTTTTGAATAAGTAGGGGGAATTCGTAGATCCTCCAAACGTAGAGCACGTAGGGCTTTGAAACCAAATACGTTACCTACAATGGAAGTAAACATGTTAGTAACGGAACCCTCTTCAAATAGGTCTAATGGATAAGCTACATAACAGATCCATTGGTTGTCTTCCCCAGCAACAGGCTCGATGTGATAGCATCGTCCTTTGTAACGATCAAGACTGGTAAGTCCATCAGTCCAAACAGTTGTCCATGTACCAGTAGAAGATTCGGCAGCTACTGCAGCCCCTGCTTCTTCGGGCGGAACCCCAGGCTGAGGACTTACTCGGAATGCTGCCAAGATATCAGTATCCTTAGTTTCATACTCTGGGGTGTAGTAAGTCAATTTATAATCTTTAACACCAGCTTGAAATCCAACACCTGCTTTAGTTTCTGTTTGTGGTGACATAAGTCCCTCCCTATAACTCTTGAATTAAGAATTCTCACAATAACAGGGTCTACTCGATGTTAATTAGGCGTAAATGAAACTTTAGCAAAAATCTCGTAAAACAAAAAGGATATTCAATTAATATAATATCAACTCATTAAAGAAAATTGAGGGCATGCTTAGGTTAATGAATATGTTTCATTCATATATAATGCGTACACCCTGTGTATGTTCTATCCTATAGGAATTCCAATATAGGAATTCGATAGGAATTGAGTTGTTGTTATGGTAAGTTAACACGGTTCGTTATTAAACCATGGATTTGATTTACCAAATCCATAATTATTGTATACTCTTTGATAGATATAGCGCAACCCAAATTAATTCCTAATCCTTATTTTACAAGTTCTTAATAGTTCTCTTTTCTTATTTTGAATGCAAATACCTAACTAAATACTAATAAAATTCTTTGTTGACAGCAATCTATGCTTCACAGTAGTATATATTTTGTATATCGAAGTCCTAGATAGGAAAGTAGAGTAGGCACAGATCCTCCACAAAAGGCAAAATGTATATGAAAAAAAAGATTGATTGAACTTTCCAATGGACTCATTCCATGAGTAAACGATTGAATGGGATTCGCTTGGGCAACGAAATCAAGTCCTGGTCCCCTTTTCTCTCTTATTGAATTAACTAATTCATTTCCTTTTTACTTTTGGATTTTTTTTGATTTGATTTGGCATTATTCAACAATAAAAAAAGAAAAATTTCGACAAATTCCTTTTTTTTAATTATGTGATAATTATGAGAACCAATCCTACTACTTCTCCTCCCGGGGTTTCCACAATTGAAGAAAAAAGTACAGGTCGTATCGATCAAATTATTGGACCCGTGCTGGATGTCACTTTTCCCCCAGGCAAGTTACCTTATATTTATAACGCTTTGGTAGTCCAGAGTAGAGACACTGCCGATAAGCAAATTAATGTGACTTGTGAGGTACAACAATTATTAGGAAATAATCGAGTTAGAGCTGTAGCTATGAGTGCTACGGACGGGTTGATGAGAGGAATGGAAGTGATTGACACGGGAGCTCCTCTCAGTGTTCCGGTCGGTGGAGCTACTCTCGGACGAATTTTCAACGTTCTTGGGGAGCCTGTTGACAATTTGGGTCCTGTAGATAGTAGTGCAACGTTCCCTATTCATAGATCTGCGCCTGCCTTTATCGAGTTAGATACGAAATTATCCATCTTTGAAACAGGTATTAAGGTCGTCGATCTTTTAGCTCCTTATCGACGTGGAGGAAAAATAGGACTATTTGGGGGGGCTGGAGTAGGTAAAACAGTACTGATCATGGAATTAATCAATAACATTGCTAAAGCTCATGGGGGCGTATCCGTATTCGGTGGAGTAGGGGAACGGACTCGTGAAGGAAATGATCTTTATATGGAAATGAAGGAATCCGGAGTAATTAATGAAAAAAATATTGAGGAATCAAAGGTAGCTCTAGTCTATGGCCAAATGAATGAACCACCGGGAGCTCGTATGAGAGTTGGTTTAACTGCCCTAACTATGGCGGAATATTTCCGAGATGTTAATAAGCAAGACGTGCTTTTATTTATCGATAATATCTTTCGTTTTGTTCAAGCAGGATCAGAGGTATCCGCTTTATTAGGGAGAATGCCCTCCGCAGTGGGTTATCAACCTACTCTTAGTACAGAAATGGGTTCTTTGCAAGAAAGAATTGCTTCTACTAAAAAGGGATCTATAACTTCGATTCAAGCAGTTTATGTACCTGCAGACGATTTGACCGACCCTGCCCCTGCCACAACATTTGCACATTTGGATGCTACTACCGTACTTTCCAGAGGATTAGCTTCCAAGGGTATTTATCCAGCAGTAGATCCTTTAGATTCAACCTCGACTATGTTACAGCCTCGGATCGTTGGCAACGAACATTATGAAACTGCGCAAAGAGTTAAGGAAACTTTACAACGTTACAAAGAACTTCAGGACATTATCGCAATTCTTGGCTTGGATGAATTATCGGAAGAGGATCGTTTAACTGTAGCAAGAGCAAGAAAAATTGAGCGTTTCTTATCACAACCGTTCTTTGTGGCAGAAGTTTTTACTGGTTCTCCAGGAAAGTATGTTGCTCTTGCGGAAACTATTAGGGGATTTCAACTAATCCTTTCCGGAGAATTAGACGGCCTACCTGAACAGGCTTTTTATTTGGTGGGTAACATCGATGAAGCTAGCACGAAAGCTATAACCTTAGAAGAGGAGAACAAATCGAAGAAATGAAATTAAATCTTTATGTACTGACTCCTAAGCGAATTATTTGGGATTGTGAAGTGAAAGAAATCATTTTATCCACTAATAGTGGCCAAATTGGCGTATTACCAAACCACGCCCCCATTAACACAGCAGTAGATATGGGTCCTTTGAGAATACGCCTCCTCAACGACCAATGGTTAACAGCGATTCTGTGGAGCGGTTTTGCGAGAATAGTTAATAATGAGATCATCATTTTAGGAAATGATGCGGAACTGGGTAGTGATATTGATCCGGAAGAAGCTCAAAAGGCACTTGAAATAGCCGAAGCTAACTTGAGTAAAGCTGAGGGTACGAAAGATTTGGTTGAAGCGAAGCTCGCTCTCAGACGAGCTAGGATACGAATCGAGGCTGTCAATTGGATTCCCCCATCCAATTGAAGACAATCCAGTGGTTTATAGTTGATACAAAGAAAAAGGGAAGAGGGGTAGAAAAAGTTATTAGATAGCGAAGCGAAGTAAGTCCAATGCTATCTAGTAATTTTTCTACCTACTTACCTACTATTGGATTTGAACCAATGACTCCCGCCGTATGAAAGCAATACTCTAACCACTGAGTTAAGTAGGCAATTTATCACCACAAAGGAAGACCCATTACTTCGATCGATTATATATTGAATCCCTTTTCTAAGCAATACCGCTCTGTTATTGGTCTGTTATATACTAAATACTAAACTAAATACTAAACAGATACAGATCAAAGGGGTATCCTCTGGCATTAGAAAATATTCATCTTGACAAGAAATTATCTATATGTTAAGATATCTCTGATAAGGGCTATAGCTCAGTTCGGTAGAGCAACTCGTTTACACGTGCGCCAATGCTTTTCAAAGGAGCTTATTATGCAATGAACATAATCGATCTTATTGCAAAATCAATGTCTTACTTCATAGATTCGAGAGAATAGGAGAACAGTAGCCTGACAAACAGTCGGTTCAGTCCGATTCAGGTGCCAATTCAGGTGCCTAATCAAATAGAACCCTTATGGATTTGCTAGTTGATAAGGTAAATATCCAGCCCACTAAATGCTAGGCGTAATGAGGATAAGGGCCTCCAAAAAACTTCTTTTCGTTCTATGAACTTTAAGGTGTATGAAGTCTCATAGTTAACTCTTGCAGTGGAACGATAGAGACTCCATTTCACTTAGGTTGATTTAATTTAGACCGGAGGCAGACCTAAGTCAAGGTAATCCTCCTTTGAAACACTTTGGTATTGCTCCTAGATAGATCATAATACAAAAAATCAATCAGAGCACAGGGAGCCATCTCATTATCTTTCCGTAAAGAAAAACTATGGTGGACTAACTGATCTTTAAATCAGTTTATGAAAGAGCCCAATGCAAAAAAATGCATGTTGGGTCTTTGAAACAGTTCAAATCATTTCGATAATAATCCGTTTGATCTGTTTTACCGAGAAGGTCTACGGTTCGAATCCGTATAGCCCTAATATGCCCTTTTTTAGATTTTAGGATCTCTATCCTATGTTTTCTTTAGTTTAGTATAGTTTTCATTTTCTCATTAGTATTTGTTTATAGACTGGATAGGCGCCTGCGACATAGAATAGAGATAAAAGCATTACCAAAGGCTCATTCATCGAAAATCAAAATCATACAGACAGGAAAAGAAAAACGAATTTCTATCAAATCAATAGAAGAAAGGATCCTTTCCCTGATTTGAATCCCGTCCTCCTTCAAATAGGATATCTCTAGACTTCCCTATAATAACTGCAATGATTTTATCCATTTTGCGAATTCCTACTTTGTTTTAAGTATATTTATTACTTTGTTTATAGATACATTATGTAAATTGATCAACTTTAAATAGAAAAAATAAAGTAAAGAGTAAATAAGAAAACAGAATATTCTGTCTCATAGTTCTGAAATAGAGTTCTTTATTTTTATTTTATAGTATTACTTCTCATTAATTATACTGCATAGATTAGTCCTACTATCTTAATTAGGTTCTAATTTAGTAGTATTCTCATTTTTATTTAATAGTCTCTTATTATTTTATTATTAAATATTAAATAAAGGATAGAGCTATTCTTTTTTCTAGAGATTCTAGAGAAAGCGAGACAAAGTGAAACGAGAAAGTTTTCTTTATATAAGAATTAGATCTACATACACCATATCTAAATAGAATGGAAATCCAAAAGAAAGGGAGTTGGGATTCCATTGGATGAATCTTTAAAGAAGATGCAGCACAGAGGAAACAAAGGCTAAACTTAAACTAAGCGCTTTTGTTTGAACAAAAAAGATTCTTGTTTCACCGAGGAAAAGAGAGAAGTTCTGGATAAATTGACAATGCTGAATTGAATTGACTAATTTAAGTTCCGCCTATTCCACATTAATGGGAGTACATTATGTTTCTGCTTCACGAATATGATATTTTTTGGACATTTCTAATAATAGCAAGCCTTATTCCTATTTTGGCATTTTCGATTTCAGGACTTTTAGCCCCGGTTAGTGAAGGACCAGAGAAGCTTTCTAGTTATGAATCGGGTATAGAACCCATGGGAGGGGCTTGGGTACAATTCCGAATACGCTATTATATGTTTGCGCTCGTTTTTGTTGTTTTTGATGTGGAAACCGTCTTTCTATACCCTTGGGCAATGAGTTTCGACGTATTGGGTGTATCCGTTTTTATCGAAGCTTTGATTTTCGTGCTTATCTTAGTTGTTGGTTTAGTTTATGCATGGCGAAAAGGAGCCTTGGAATGGTCTTAACTGAATATTTAGACAAAAAAAAAGAAGGAAAAGATTCTATTGAGACAGTTATGAATTTGATTGAGTTTCCCTTACTTGACCAAACAAGTTCCAATTCTGTTATTTCAACTACACCAAATGATCTTTCGAATTGGTCAAGACTCTCCAGTTTATGGCCCCTTCTATACGGTACCAGTTGTTGTTTCATTGAATTTGCTTCATTAATAGGCTCACGATTCGACTTTGATCGTTATGGATTGGTACCAAGATCAAGTCCTAGGCAAGCAGACCTAATTTTAACAGCCGGTACGGTAACAATGAAAATGGCTCCCTCTTTAGTGAGATTATACGAGCAAATGCCTGAACCAAAATACGTCATTGCTATGGGAGCCTGTACTATTACAGGGGGAATGTTCAGTACGGATTCCTATAGTACTGTTCGGGGAGTTGATAAGTTAATTCCTGTGGATGTCTACTTGCCGGGCTGCCCACCTAAACCGGAGGCAGTTATAGATGCCCTAACAAAACTTCGTAAGAAGATATCGCGAGAAATAGTTGAGGATCAAACTCTATCTCAAAATAAAAATAGATGTTTTACTACCAGTCACAAGCTTTATGTTAGGCGCAGTACTCATACAGGAACTTATGAGCAAGAATTGCTCTATCAATCACCATCTACATTAGATATATCTTCTGAAACTTTTTTCAAATCCAAAAGTTCAGTACCTTCCTACAAATTAGTGAATTAGGAGAGGGGCTCTTTTGTGTAGAAAAATAAAAAGCAGGGCAATCTTTCAAACTTGCATCCGAAATGTGAAATATTTATACAAAGAGGGAGAGATGAAGACAATGCAGCAGGGTTGGTTATCTAATTGGCTAGTCAAACATGAGGTGGTTCATAGATCTTTGGGCTTTGATCACCGAGGAATAGAGACTTTACAAATAAAAGCAGGGGATTGGGATTCCATTGCTGTCATTTTATATGTATATGGTTACAATTATTTACGCTCCCAATGTGCTTATGATGTAGCACCCGGTGGATCTTTAGCTAGCGTGTATCATCTTACGAGAATACAATATGGTATAGATAATCCAGAAGAAGTCTGCATAAAAGTCTTTGCCCAAAAGGATAATCCTAGAATTCCGTCTGTCTTCTGGATTTGGAGAAGTGCCGATTTTCAAGAACGCGAATCTTATGATATGGTGGGAATCTCTTATGATAATCATCCGCGCCTTAAACGTATCCTAATGCCTGAAAGTTGGATAGGCTGGCCCTTACGTAAGGATTATATAACCCCCAATTTTTATGAAATACAAGATGCTCATTGAATGATAAGAAATTCATGCTCACTTATACAACACAACTCCAGATTTTATTCAAGTCAAGGAATATTTTTAGGTTCTTTTCCTAGATGAAACGGAATACCTATTTATAATTAATTCCTAATTATACAAAAGCATTCCAGATAGACTGAGCAAAAAAAGGGTTTCATTTGGATTCCCCTATTTTGAAAATCGCATATTAATTTCCTTCATATGAACAGAAAAATAGGATGACTCAAAGAAGTTCTCTACCAGGAACTTTGTACCGCGCACATTACTTAGCACAACTAGGAAAATAAGATAAGATAAAGATAAGCAAGACTAAAAAAATATTCGTCGGAATAGCGGAATACAAAATTAAGAAACGCAAAAAAATAAAGGGGAATCTCACCCCCTTCTTTATCATAAAGAAAAGATATATTTTAAAACTTCTTTAAAAAGAAAAAGAAGTGCCTCTATATTTATATTATAGATTTATCCACTTAGATGAATAAATATTATTAATGAATATGTATCACAATCCATCTCGAGGTATTTGGATCAATACCTATTCGGTGGATCTTTTTTTTTTTTTTCTCTGCCAGGAACCAGATTTGAACTGGTGACACGAGGATTTTCAGTCCTCTGCTCTACCAACTGAGCTATCCTGACCTTTTCTTGTGCATCATCCTAGTAGAGTATTTGTATCTATGTCAATTAAAAGGACTAAAAATTAATTAAAGTATTTCAAATTTTAAATTTGAAAATGGGGGGGGTAGTCCTATGCATTGTGCATGGTTTACTTAAATAAAACTTAAAAATAGAGTGAATAACCAAGATTTCTTGCCGATACTCTAATAAAAAAGAAATCTATTCAATGAATAGGATAAGATCCATTGAGTTCTCTTCGCATTCCTTTGTGAAAGAGTAGAATGAGAAAGCTAATGAATCTTAAACCCATTGCATTGATAAAAAGAAAAAAAAGTGCATTGATAAAAAGAAAAAAAAAAAGAGGATAAATAATAATAATATAGTATAGTTAGGGAATAAAAGAGGATTTGGGGATAGAGGGACTTGAACCCTCACAACTTATAAAGTCGACGGATTTTCCTTTTACTAGAAATTTCATTGTTGTCAGTATTGACATGTAGAATGGGACTCTCTCTTTGTCCTCGTCCGATTAATCCACTTTTTTAAAGATCTCGAAAACTTTGAATTTTAATTGAAGAATTTGATTATTCAATATTCGATTGGAGTGGATTCACAATAATGAAAAAAAAAAATTATGATATGAGTTTTTTATTTCATAATCATTATCATTTCTAATTTCATTTTTAAAAAAGATAAAGAACCTATATTATAATTAGAATATAATATGAGTTCTGTGATTAATCGTTTGCTATGTCAGTATCTATACGTGTTTATTAAATGTATAAGGTATAAAACCCCTCTTTCTCTAATTTAGAACTAGAAGGAATTCCACTAACAACACAACGTAATTAACTCGATTCGTTAGAACAGCTTCCATTGAGTCTCTGCACCTATCCTTTTCCTTTGTATTCTAGTTCGAGAACCCCTTGTTTTCTCAAAACACGGATTTGGCTCAGGATTGCCCTTTTTTAATTCCAGGGTTTCTCTGAATTTGGAAGTTACCACTTAGCAGGTTTCCATACCAAGGCTCAATACAATCAAGTCCGTAGCGTCTACCGATTTCGCCATATCCCCATTTCCCTCTTCTTTGAGACCAGGATTCCTTGTGTAATTTCATCCATCTCTTAGTTTTTTTTTTGAATCATTGAGTTCATCACTCAACGTAGTCTAGCAGTTCAGTTCGACTCTATTTGAGAGACCTCGCTTGCTTATTGCAATTCAGAATTGAATTGATTCTATCCTTGATGTATTTGCAATTCAATCCGAATCAATATATCCAAAAGTTTTTATCTCCCCCACCTCCCGTCTTACTTTTTTATAGTATTCAAAATTATACTATAACGCTTGATATTTATTCTTTTTTTCTAATCAGAATTAGCAATTTTATTTACTCTGACTCTATGTTCCCCTTAGTGAAATATTAATCCTCAAATTATTAACAAATAATAAAGTCTATAATGATCGAATGAAAATACCAATAAATTCTATAATTTTATTTTTTAATATCCTATAGTTAAGCATATCAAGCTAACTTTATCTTTAAGAAGTTTTAGTATTTTTTTATTTTTATAAGTATAACTTCAAATTTAGAACTAGTTAATAGCTAAGATTAATAACTAATATCTGAGATTTTACGGATTTCCTATACTATACCTATTTCTATTTGTTACACTATTTCCGTTATGTAAGCCCACTTAGCTCAGAGGTTAGAGCATCGCATTTGTAATGCGAGGGTCATCGGTTCAAATCCGATAGTCGGCTTTTTTTTCTCTATCGATGTTCTACGAACAAGAATCTCTTTTTTTCCGAATTAAATGGAGAATCCAGGATCTTTTATGTTTTTTACCTTACAATTTTGCTAGATACAAAACAATAAAATAAATAATATATATACAAAAAAAAAAGATTTTGATGAAATTCCATTTTTTGGGGTACTTTAGTTGATTTTACTCTGTTTATCCTGTAGTTTAATTCAGTTTTAATTTCGATGTATTCTGTAATGTAAATACAATGAAATTAATTGTGTAAAATGAAATTTCAATAAAATAAAAAAAGGAGTCTTCATGTCCCGTTATCGAGGACCTCGTTTAAAAAAAATACGCCGTCTGGGAGCTTTACCAGGACTCACTAGAAAAACACCTAAATCCGGAAGTAATCTTAAAAAAAAATTCAATTCTGGGAAAAAGGAGCAATATCGTATTCGTCTTCAAGAAAAACAGAAATTGCGTTTTCATTATGGTCTGACAGAACGACAATTACTTAGATATGTACATATCGCTGGAAAAGCAAAAAGGTCAACAGGCCAGGTTTTACTACAATTACTTGAAATGCGTTTGGATAATATCCTTTTTCGATTGGGTATGGC
>NW_028260368.1:13789573-13802073 GCF_056163025.1 Triticum urartu | reverse complement strand
TACATGAAAAAGAAAGGAGGTAGAAAAATTTTTGGATTTATGGTTAAAGAAGAAAAAGAAGAAAACAGGGGTTCTGTTGAATTTCAAGTATTCAGTTTCACCAATAAGATACGGAGACTTGCTTCACATTTGGAATTACACAAAAAAGATTTTTCATCGGAAAGAGGTCTACGAAGACTTTTGGGAAAACGTCGACGTTTGCTGGCTTATTTGGCAAAGAAAAATAGAGTACGTTATAAGAAATTAATCGGTCAGTTGAATATTCGGGAGCAGTAATTTAATCGTTCAAATTTTTTTCTTGTTTTATTATTTTTTTAGTAGTCTTATAGTAGTCTTAGATTTTTCATTTTGATGAGCCTCGCTTTGAGGAATTCATGGAATAATCCATTTTCATGGAATAATGAATTAAGGAAGAAAGGATATGAGTCTACCGCTTACAAGAAAAGATCTCATGATAGTCAATATGGGCCCTCAACACCCATCAATGCATGGTGTTCTTCGACTGATCGTTACTCTCGATGGTGAGGATGTTATTGATTGTGAACCCATATTAGGGTATTTACACAGAGGAATGGAAAAAATCGCGGAAAACCGAACTATTATACAATACTTACCTTATGTAACAAGGATATAGAGAGATTGTAGAAAGGGGATAGGATAGTTATTTTTGCAAGAGACTTGTTGTAAATTCCTTAACTTAAGAAAGAAAAAAGAATAAAAACACAGATACATAACATAAAAAAAAGAATAAATAAGACGAGATTCGACCTCCCCCTACATATTTAATTTCCTCTCCTATACAAAAACTAGCAAGACCCACTCCATTGGTAATTCCATCAATAACACCCTTATCAAAAAACTCCGTGAGTTCGGTTAACCCTCTTATACCGAGGGTAAAGACCCTAGTATAGAAAATATCTATATAACCACGATTATATGACCAACTGTATATATTTTTTTTTACTTGATCTAAAAATTCTTTTTTAGGATTTCCTTTGTAAAAAGAGTTTATTAAATCCAAATTCTGAAAAAAAGAATAAGCGGATCCATAGAAGATATATGCTATGAATAAACCAAAGATAGCTAGACTTACAGAAGAAATTGCATTAGTAATAAATTCATATGAATTTACAAAAGAATTAGAACTTTCCTGGGTAAAGTTTATTGAGGGAGTTAACCACTTTGATAATATGGTTAACTCTGCTATTCCATTACCAATTCCTCCATTATCAAAAGAGATTCCTATGAATCCAATGAACAAAGTGAAAAGTAGTAATATAAGAAGAGGAAATAACATAGTATTTCCCGTTTCATGCGGATAGGCAAAAGTTTTTTTAGCCCCAAAAGACGTAGTAAAGGATCCTATCCTATTTCTTGTATTACCTTGAATTTTTGGTATATTTTGTGAAAAAAAAGAAACTCCACTCTTCGTTGTTGATAAAACGAAATCCCTATTCACTCCTTTGGGTATCCTTTTTCCCCATAAGGATATTGAATACAAGGAACTCTCTTTAGTGCTACTGTAATTTTGAAAATGAACACGCAAATACCCATCAAATGTAAGTAAATATATCCGAAACATATAAAAGGCAGTTAATCCTGCAGTAAAGGAGGCTATTATTCCAAAAAAGGGCGAATACAACCAACTATTACTAAGGATTTCATCTTTGGACCAGAAGCAAGCAAGAGGTGGAATACCACAAAGAGAAAGTGTACCCCATAAAAAAGTAGTTCTTGTGATTGGAATGTATTTTCTTAAACCGCCCATAAGAACCATATTTTGACTTTTATCTGGTGAATATCCAACAAGAGGTTCCATTGAATGAATAACGGATCCGGATCCCAAGAACAATAAAGCTTTTGAATAAGCATGAGTGATCAAATGGAATAAAGCAGCTTGATAAGAACCTATACCTAGAGCTAACATCATATAACCCAATTGAGACATTGTAGAATAGGCTAAGCTTCTTTTAATATCTCTCTGAGCAAGAGCTAAAGTAGCTCCTAAGAATAGTGTTATTGTACCTACTAAAGAAATAAAACTCATTATCAAAGGTAAAGATATGAAAAGAGGAAGAAGTCGAGCTAGAAGAAAAATTCCCGCAGCAACCATAGTTGCTGCGTGTATAAGAGCCGAAATAGGAGTGGGCCCTTCCATAGCATCGGGTAACCATACGTGAAGAGGGAATTGTGCGGATTTCGCAACTGCACCAAGGAATAATAAAAAAGCACACAAAGTAGTAAGTAAAGAGTTAATTCCATTATTAGGAATCCAGTTATTAGCTATTTTGAACAAATCCCTAAACTCTAAACTACCTGTTATCCAAAAAAAACCTAAAATTCCTAATAATAGACCAAAATCCCCTACACGATTAGTTACAAAAGCTTTTTGACAAGCACTCGCTGCGATTGGTCGTGTAAACCAAAAGCCTATCAATAAATAAGAACACATTCCCACGAGTTCCCAAAAAAAATAAATTTGTATCAAATTGGAGCTAGTAACCAATCCCAACATGGAAGTATTGAAAAAACTTATATAAACAAAAAATCTCAAATATCCTTCATCGTGAGACATATAACCATCACTATAAATAAGAACCAGGATTCCTACAGTAGTAATTAGTATTAACATAATAGAAGTAAGTGGGTCAATCAAGTATCCAAATTCTAAAGAAAAATCATTATTGACGGTCCAAGACCATAGATATTGATAGATCGAACTTCCATTTATTTGTTGAATAGACAGTTGAACTGAGAATACCATAGCTATACTTAAGAGTAAAACACTAGGAAAAGCCCATATGCGACGAAGATTTTTTGTTGCTGTCGGAATAAGAATAAGGCCAAATCCCATTGACATAATAACTGGAAGTGGGAGAAGAGGGATTACCCATGCATATTGATATGTATGTTCCATAAGAAAAGAAATTGCAATTTTTACTTCAATTTTTACTTCAATTTTTCTATAAAATTGTTTCCGATTCACCAAACCAATTCTTATCTCTTTCTGAAAGAATAAATAAAAAGAATAAGAAAAAATACTGAAATTCTTAATTTTTCCAAAATTTATCTCATTGAAATAATTAAAAATTAAGAATGGGTTTAGTTGGTTAAATTAAAAAAGTTAATAAAATAACTAGGTAACGAAGTTATTTTATTAACTAAATAAAGATATTTATAAAAATAAAAAAAAAAAAGTGGAATCATTTTACTTTCTATTCATAATTCATTTTTATATTTCTTTAAAACAAAGATGAAACAGCTCTCTTGTTCCATAATTAACTGATTGAGTGAATTCCAATGAAAACCTATGTTTATAAGAAATTATCGAATAGTCCTTACTTCATATAGAACTAAAATTCTAATGACTATAAATTACCTAAGTTTTAGAATGTCTTGTTTAAGAGACTCAGTATTTTTTGTTTTGATTGGAATTCCTTTCCTTTATGGAATACCATTCTGAACTTAATTAACTATTTTCATTTTCCCTTCTTTTTATCCCCCCGTCTTATCTTATATGGGGGATAGGCTTCCATACCATATATCTATATATGGAGTATACTTGATATATAAATAGATATAAATAGATTTAAATGAGAAACCCTTCTATATATTCTATATTATTAAAAAAAAAGTATAAAATATATAAAGAAAAAATGTTAAAAAATTCTTGTTGTCTTATCCGCATTAGACAAAATGAAGTAAAAAATAATTCAAAATTTAAGTATCTTTCAGTATCTAAGTATAAATACTAATAAAAAGAAGAAAGAAGGATTGATTTGCAGCAATAGATGTCTTTCACATACAACTAGAAAAAAGTAATTTCCTTTTTGAATGGCAGTTCCAAAAAAACGTACTTCAATGTCAAAAAAGCGTATTCGTAAAAATATTTGGAAGAAAAAGACTTATTTTTCCATAGTACAATCTTATTCTTTAGTAAAATCAAGATCATTTTCGAGCGGTAATGAGCATCCAAAACCAAAGGGTTTTTCTGGGCAACAAACAAATAATAAGATTTTGGAATAATATGAATTGACTTATCAAAAAAGAATTCCAATTATTTAATAATTTGGATTCTTCTTTGAATGTACTTTTATGTGTCGAATTACTCGGTACAATATTCTTAGAACAAAAAACCCCTCTTATCTTATATATACAAGAAAAAAAAAGTTTTGTTTGGTATACTGTGTGCTAAGTATTCTTTTCCTATCAATGAACTTTTCATAATTTTCCTAATAGAATCCTCATATTCTATTAGGAAAATTATGAAAAGTGGAGTATTCTTACAATAGGACTTACAACTTCCACCTATCTTCTCCAAAATCATAAGGTTAGTAAATCTTATTAATAAGAGCATAAAGACTTTCATTCTAGAAATTTTTAAAAAATCCAAAAAGCCTTTTCTATTTATCCATTTTATTTTAATTTCATCATTAAATAGAAACCCTTTTGGATTTTTTTCATTGTATTGAAAGAATTTTCAAAATGTAAAGGGGAAATTAATTAGAAAAAATTAGTTCTATAATTGCAAGTTAGAAAAAAGAAGTTCCAACTCTTTCAAGCAGTGTTTGTGTTTCTATTGGGCAAAGCAAGAGTTTATTGTAAAAAAAAAAAATGGAAACGATACTACCAAACGAAGTCTATTTTAATGAAAACTCTAATGTTCCTAAATTTTATGGACTTTCCCAATATCGACGATTCCCAAGATAATAGCTATTATTCTTTTAAGTTACCTATTATTTGAAGTTAGCCGCCATGGTGAAATTGGTAGACACGCTGCTCTTAGGAAGCAGTGCTCAAGCATCTCGGTTCGAATCCGAGTGGCGGCATTCTTGAAAAAGAATACAATAGATTAGAAATCAATTCGAAATTTACAATTTTGTAATGGGACCTTCCCCTTATGCTATTTGCAACTTTAGAACATATACTAACTCATATCTCTTTCTCAACGATTTCAATTGTGATTACGATTCATTTTATAACCTTATTAGTTCGTGAACTTGGAGGATTACGCGATTCGTCAGAAAAAGGAATGATAGTTACTTTTTTCTCTATAACAGGATTCTTAGTTTCTCGTTGGGCTTCCTCGGGACATTTTCCATTAAGTAATTTATATGAGTCATTGATCTTCCTTTCATGGGCCCTGTATATTCTTCATACCATTCCTAAAATACAGAACTCTAAAAATGATTTAAGCACAATAACTACGCCAAGTACTATTTTAACGCAAGGCTTTGCCACATCGGGTCTTTTAACTGAAATGCATCAATCCACGATACTAGTACCTGCTCTACAATCTCAGTGGTTAATGATGCATGTCAGTATGATGTTATTAAGCTATGCAACTCTTTTGTGCGGATCCTTATTATCTGCCGCTATTCTAATCATTAGATTTCGAAATAATTTCCATTTCTTTTCTAAAAAGAAAAAAAATGTTTTAAATAAAACATTTTTCTTTAGTGATATTAAATATTTTTATGCAAAAAGAAGTGCTTTAAAAAGAACCTCTGTCCCTTCATTTCCAAATTATTACAAATATCAATTAACGGAGCGTTTGGATTCTTGGAGTTATCGTGTCATTAGCCTAGGATTTACCCTTTTAACCGTAGGTATTCTTTGTGGAGCAGTATGGGCTAATGAGGCCTGGGGATCCTATTGGAATTGGGATCCTAAGGAAACTTGGGCATTTATTACTTGGACCATATTCGCAATTTATTTACATAGTAGAACAAATCCAAATTGGAAGGGTACGAATTCTGCACTTATAGCTTTGATAGGATTTCTTATAATTTGGATTTGTTATTTTGGTATAAATCTATTAGGAATAGGCTTACATAGTTATGGTTCGTTTACATTAACACCTAAATGATTACATAAAATAAAACCTTCATGAAATGAAGGTTTTTACTTTTATGTTTTATTTGAGAACCCCTTGAACGCCTTATCAAAGGGTTCTCAAAAATTCGAGATAGATCTAATTATACTTTTTTACTTATTTCTGCATTATATACTTTTTTACTTATTTCTGCATTAATAGAGCAGACGAGTAAAAAAAAGCAAACCTATTTAGGATAATAATTGGATAAGAGAGCCTCTACCCTGTCAACGGATAGGGAGAGAACAAAATCTGGATAAATACCAATTCCTATTACTGGTAAAAAGATACAGATTAAAATAAAGAGTTCTCGTGGTCCAGAATCCACAAAATTTGCGTTTGGAACATTAAATAGCTTGTATCCATAGAACATCTGGCGTAACATAGATAATAAATAAATAGGAGTTAATATCATTCCAATTGCCATTACAAAAGTAATTAGTGTTTTTGGCATTAACAGAAATTTTGGACTAGTAATTAGTCCAAAAAATACTACTAATTCTGCGACAAAACCACTCATTCCTGGTAAGGCAAGAGAAGCCATTGAAAAGCTACTAAACATGGTAAAAATTTTAGGCATTGGGATAGATATTCCCCCCAGTTCTTCGAGATAAACAAGACGCATTCTATCAGAAGCGGTTCCTGCCAAGAAAAAAAGTGTAGCACCAATAAATCCATGGGATAATATTTGTAAAATAGCTCCATTGAGTCCAATGTTGGTTATGGAACCAATTCCTATAATTATGAAACCCATGTGAGATACAGAGGAATAAGCTATTCTTTTTTTGAAATTTCGTTGACCAAGAGAAGTTGAAGCTGCATAGATTATTTGGATCGCTCCTATTATTACTAACCAGGGCGAAAATAGATAATGAGCATGAGGTAACAATTCCATGTTGATCCGAATCAATCCATATGCTCCCATCTTTAATAATATTCCCGCTAAAAGCATACATGTACTATAATGTGCTTCCCCATGGGTATCTGGTAACCACGTATGTAGGGGTATAATCGGCAATTTGACAGCATAAGCAATAAGGAAGCCAAAATATAAAAGTATTTCCAAGGTTGCAGGGTATGATTGATTAATTAATCTTTCCAAATCTAATCCTGGTTCGTTGGAACCATATAAGCCCATACCCAGAACTCCGATTAAGAAAAAAATGGAACCGCCTGCAGTATACAAAATAAACTTTGTAGCTGAATATAGACGCCTCTTCCCCCCCCACATGGATAAAAGTAAGTAAACAGGAATTAATTCTAACTCCCACATGATAAAAAAAAGTAAAAGGTCTCGCGAAGAAAATAATCCTATTTGACCACTATACATTGCGAGCATCAGGAAATAGAATAATCGCGAATTCCGTGTAATTGGCCAAGCTGCTAAAGTAGCTAAAGTAGTGATAAATCCTGTCAATAAAATAGATCCTAATGAAAGTCCATCGATTCCCAATCTCCAGTGGAAATCGAAGACATCTATCCATTTATAATCCTCCTTTAATTGGATTAAGGGATCCTCCAGTTGGAAATGATAACAGAACGCATAAGTCATTAGAAGGAATTCTAATAAACAAATAGATATAGTATACCACCTAACGACTTTGTTTCCCTTATGAGGTAAAAAGAAAATTAATGAACCTGCAAATATCGGCAAAACAACAAGTATTGTTAACCAAGGAAAATAACTCATGATAAAGTGATAAAGACAAGATACGTTTTGACCAGAAAAGCCCGTGCTCGATTATTTCGAGCACAGGCTTCTTCGGTAAAGAGGAATCAGACGATTCGAGTGAAGTTTTTTGTAACGTATCAATAAGATAGAGCCATGCTACGTGTTGTTTCAGGCCCTAAATAAACGCGGACACTTAAAAAATCTGTCGGGCAGGCAGATTCACATCTCTTACAACCCACACAATCTTCGGTTCTCGGCGCGGAAGCAATTTGCTTGGCTTTACATCCATCCCAGGGTATCATTTCTAATACATCTGTTGGACAAGCTCGTACACATTGAGTGCATCCTATACATGTATCGTAAATTTTTACGGAATGTGACATTGGATCTATAAATTTTTCTTTTCAACATAAAATTTTTCGATCTGGTAAAAATGAAATTAGTACTATAATGAGTCATATGTATTGTAGACACCAGACGAAGCAATGGTTTATCCAAACTTCAAAAAAAAAAATCTATTTTTTAATCTGTTTGTGAGAAAGCGTGAAGAGAGCCAAGAGACTTTAATTTTGGATTTCAACAATAAATAAGAAATAAGAAAGAATTTTACGAATTGTACAGACGAATTCGAATTAGCCAATAAATTGGCTATCGTCTTTTCAATATAAATTATTGCAATATTCAAATTGCAATATCAATGAATTACAAATACAAAAATTCATTTAAGTGAAAAAGAATACTATGCAATAATCTACTAAAAAAAATGGATATTCTCAAATAATACTAAGAAAATAGTATTGATTTCTATTTATTTTAATATGTGCGCCTTTGTTTAGAGGATTCTATGTCTAATTATTCAAAAGTCTAATTATTCAATAAATTAGATTGATTGATACGAGTGGATTTCCTATTACGATGGATGGAAGAAAGAATGGATAGTCCAATAGCGGCTTCAGCAGCTGCAAGGGCTATAACAAAAATTGCGAAAATATCTCCTTTTAATTGGCGACTATCAAATAGATCAGAAAATGTTACGAGATTTAGATTAATTGAATTCAGTATAAGTTCAAGACATATTAGAGCTCTAACCATGTTTCGGCTTGTGATCAATCCATAGATACCAATCGAAAATAAATAGACACTCAAAAAAAGTACATGCTCAAACATCATTAACTAACTCCTTATCAATCTCGATTCATTTCAATATGAGGGCAAGAATTGAACCGATTCAATTAATTACAATAGAACAATTACACAACAAAAGAAAAAAAAAAAAAAAAAAAAAGGAGGTATTTGTTGGCAGTAGATGGATTTTACTAAATCAAAATTGTGATTCTTTAGTTATTTATTTTAGATTTGCAATTCTTATAATTTGTACTTTTTCTAAGTTTTCTTATTGCCGAGCCATAGTAATTGCACCTATTAAAGAAACTAGAAGAATTATGGAAATGAGTTCAAACGGAAGATAAAAATCGGTTGCTAAATGAATTCCAATTTGTTGAACATTATTTATGAGACCCTGTTCTACTATTTGGTTTGATCTTGTAGTCCAAAGAATTCCATACCACGACGTATCTGGGATAGTAGTCATTAGTGAAAAAACAATAGTTATACAAACGAGTGAAGTGAACCCATCTCCAATAGTCCAATAATTCTTATCTTTAGACCATTCTGAGCCATTTACGAACATTACAGCGAATATGATCAAGACATTTATGGCTCCCACATAAATAAGAAGTTGTGCGACAGCTACAAAGTAGGAATTTAATAAAAAATAGAATAAGGATATACAAACAAGAACTAATCCCAGCGAAAAGGCAGAATAAATGGGGTTGGTAAGTAATACTACTCCTAGACCCCCTAGTAGAAGAACAAATCCCCCAAATAGCATAAGAATCTCATGTATTGGTCCAGGTAAATCCATTATGGATAAAAAGAAATTAATAGTATAAAATTTTTCATGAACTGACTAAAACTAAAGGATTCAAGGAAGGAAAAAAGGATTAGGGTATTTTTTTGTGTATAAACTTATAGTTATAAATTATATTATATCACGAAAATCTAGTCTGATTTAAAATAAGAAATAATTTCCAATAAGCAGTAGTTTTTCGTTTTTCTTTATAGTTTAATTTTAAAGTTTAATAAAGAATTATTAGATTTTTATAACAGAAAGACAAAATCAAAGTTTAGTAATCAGTAATCGTTCTTGAATTCGAAGATTTTTCTTTGTTTATTTTACTTTCAGACGAATTCCTAATTGTTTGAATTGTGTAATCTCCCATTATGGAGATTGGTAACCGACTTAAAGCAATTTGATTGTAATTCAATTCATGACGATCATAGGTAGAAAGTTCATATTCTTCAGTCATTGATAAACAGCTTGTTGGACAGTACTCAACACAATTGCCACAAAATATACAAACTCCGAAATCAATACTATAATTAAGCAATTGTTTTCTTTTAATATCCTTTTCAAATCTCCAATCCACAACGGGTAAATCTATCGGACATACGCGAACACATACTTCACAAGCAATACATTTATCAAATTCAAAGTGGATTCGCCCTCGGAAACGCTCTGGTGTAATTGATTTTTCATAAGGGTAGTGAATCGTTATAGGTAAACGATTTGTGTGGGATAAGGTAGTTATGAAACTTTGACCTATGTACCTTGTAGCACGTATTGTTTGTTGACCATAACTCATGAACCCAGTTACCATAGGGAACATATTCATTCTAAATATCTATGAAAAAGATATGTTTCTTTCTCTTGTTTGAGAGAGCTTTTGTGTTGAAAATATTCTTACTATTATTGTATTATCTTATTTATAGTGAAACAAGTTGAGAAGAGGTTGTTAATAAGAGATTGCCCAGGGAAATAGGTAAAAGAAATTTCCATCCAAGATTTAATAACTGATCCATTCTCATCCTCGGTAAAGTCCATCTTATTGTGATAGAAATGAAGAGAAATAAATAAGCTTTAGTTAATGTAATAAATATACCCATTGTCATTTCCAAAATTCCAACTGCTTTATTCATTTGGAAAAAATCAAAAAAGGATATATAGGGAATAGATAAATTCCACCCGCCCAAGTAGAGAACTGTTACAAATAAAGAAGAAACTAATAAATTTAGGTAAGAAACAAGATAAAATAAACCATATTTGATACCGGAATATTCAGTTTGGTAACCTGCTACTAATTCTTCCTCCGCTTCTGGTAAATCAAAGGGTAATCTTTCACATTCTGCCAAAGAAGAAATTAAAAAAACCAGAAAACCTATAGGCTGACGCCAAATATTCCATCCAAAAAAACCGTATTTTGACTGTGCTTCAACTATATCAACTGTACTTGAACTGTTAGATAATCATAGTCGGTGATAACATCACAGTTCCCACCGCTATTTCAAAACCGTACATGAAACCTTAGCTTCATACGGCTTCTCTATGATCAGAAAAAGGAAAGGACTGTTTTGTTCCTAGCCCCGGGGGCGTAGATAGAATTAGATAAAATAAAATAGATTTGAAAGTCCTAAATTAGACCAAAGGAATTCCGTCTGCTAGAATAAGAAAAAGCGCTTCCGAATTGATCTCATCCTTTATAATATAATGAAAATTTTTCTTTGTTCAGTAATAACTTAATCTTGGAATAAAACACTTGTTACTTGTTATAGGAATTCAATTAATAAATGGAAAGAGTTGGGTATTAGTTCATGAGCAATTCTGCATGAATATGGATAGAGGAAGGAAATAATGAAAATTTTTTCTAGTGCACTCCATATCTTTTTTACTATTCTTCTTTCCCCAGGGAGGGGGTATTTAAAAAGAAAAAATGGATAAAGGGTTAATTCGTTCTTGATAGCCATTTCCTTAACAAGTGAATGGGAACATACTCTGGATCGGAATCCGAAGAAAGTACTACTTGATAATTTCTACAAATTGCAAGTCCTTATTATGATTCCTTTTATGGGCAAAAATCTCTAATGTTTTAGATTTTCCATTACTAATCCTTTATGTACTTTAGTGTTCCTAACCCTTCACTAACTTTTGGTGGATTCTTCTTATGGATTATTAAGTTATAGTAATAACTAGGAGTATTCTAGTAATGGAATTCCATATCGTGAATCCTTTATTCTTGGCCGCTTCAAGATATGATGACTAATTAAAAAATATCAACCTTGGGATAAAGAGTTTACACTGCTTATGTTTACTTCCACTTTTTTCTTGTACGTAGGAAATGAGATTTTTTCTTTTTACTACAAATTTATAAGCTGTTTTGTTTCACTCATATAGCTATCTAGTTTAACTTACCAACCCAAATACTAAATAAGAAAAGGAATATAAATAGTTAATGGATTTTATAGGAAAAAGATCTATTTTAACGAATCACACGTAGAGATATTGCTAGCACACAAAAAGTTAATGGTATTTCATAACTAATGGATTGAGCAGCAGCTCGTAGACCGCCTGAAAAAGAATATTTATTATTTGAGCTATATCCTGCCATAAGAAGACCAATAGGAGCTATACTTGAAATGGCAATCCATAAAAAAACACCAATACTAAGATCGGCTAAAACAAAATGATATCCCAAAGGGATAACTAAAAAACTTAATAAAACTGATATGACTGCTATAGAGGGTCCAATGCTAAATAAAGAAATATCTCCTCGGGATGGCAGAATATCTTCTTTAAAAAGTAGCTTAGTCCCATCTGCTATAGCTTGAAGCAGGCCCAGGGGGCCAGCATATTCAGGACCAATACGTTGTTGTATCGACGCAGATATTTCTCTTTCTAACCACACAATTACGAGTACCTCTATTGTTATTCCCAAAAGGAGGGTCAAAATGGGTAGAATCGATATCAGTCCATAGACTTCTTTTAATAATTCCAATTTCGAAAAAGAATTGATAGTTTCTACCTCTACCCTATCTATTATCATTTCAACGATCAAC
>NW_028260368.1:13766404-13789073 GCF_056163025.1 Triticum urartu | reverse complement strand
GTACTCTTTCTTTTTTAAGGAAAAAAGGGCTATAGTATCTCGTATTTTTAATGCTCTCTAATTCTACCAGAATTCCTATAAGAATTTGTTAGGAGTAAATTCCTTGAACTGATTGATCCATGGCCTTAGGGCGGAATCCCTTTTTGACTCTGTACCCTTGATTCCACTATGATTATTGATCAATAGTAGAATAATCCCTTCATAGAAATAGGAGACATAATTTAGATGGATATAGTAAGTCTCGCTTGGGCTGCTTTAATGGTAGTCTTTACATTTTCTCTTTCACTAGTAGTATGGGGAAGGAGTGGACTCTAGGGGATACTACTAATTGATTAAGTAATCAAATTGTTGTATCAATTCTTTTCTTTAATGGATCATTTTGCATTAATCATTTTGTCAAACGTTATTCTTTAATCTTTTTCTTTAGTTTTGTTTCACTCCTGTAAGAAACTCTTGTATTGTAAGTTGTAATGTAAGAAAGAGCCATTATACCAATTCAGAATTTCTACTAGAAATGACGAATGGTTAAAAAAAGTTCTATACATAAGAAAATTAGACTTTCTTCCACGGAACTATTCACGGCATATCACACATTTTCCATTTCCTTTTACTTTTTACTATAGTCTATTCTTCATATTATTTTTCTTTCCTTCCATGGATTCTTTGGTCAAGAATTGTCTTAGATTTTTTTATTTTGACCTGATTGAAATTAAGTGGATGCAATGAAAAAAGAAATTGAATTAGACTACTTAACTATTTCAATCTACTAATCTATTCTATGTAGATTCAAAGATAATATAATAGAAAGAATCTAAAGTGTCGTAGAAAAAACTATATGTAGTTCTTTCTACCACACTTTAAGATTCCAACCAGATCCTTTCATTTAAGACTTGGATTTTTTTTTATTTAATCCCTTTTTAATTTCTTCAATGATTAATTGGAATTCCAATTAATTATTTTGGCTGACTGTTTTTACATAAATAATAAGTAAAAAAAGAAGTAGGAACTAGAATGAACAGTGCAGTAGCAATAAATGCGAGAATATTGACTTCCATAACCTCTTTATTTTTTATTTTCACAATAACTCGGGATGTAATCCCATGGAGAGGAAAAAGGGGTATCTTGTAAATTCAAGGGTAGGGCTTGCATTCTGATAATACTGAATCAATTCAATATTATGAATATCGGATTCTATCAAATCAATTCATGGATGAGAGTTATATTTCACGGATGAGAGTTATATAGTATAACATAGGAAGATCCTCTATCCACACTAAGACCAAAATGGGTTTTTTGATTGGATTAGGAATTCCCTCTTTTTTAATCCTTTTCTACTTTTTCTTTTCTATATCTCTAACCCACGAGCTTTCTTAATCTTATACTTTCTTAATCTTATACAATTTCCCTTCCTTTTTCTTATAGTTATACATACAATTATGTATGTATTATATGACCAACTTTCACTTTCTATGGGTCACATAGACATCCAAATAAGCAGTAGAAGTGAGATGGGGAAAAGAGGTCTGAAATAAAAAGGGAATACGATTTATGTATGGATTCCGGTAAAATACCGGTACTCTATTCCATAAAGAGTGGAATAGGAAATTAAGATGAGGATGGTATCATCATAAAGAAAGATAGAGTAATATAATATCCTAAATTCTACTAATCCACATATCGTATGTGTGTCTTTCTTTATCGATTGGGAGTAGTGAAAAAAAAATTCCTATATGCCCTCCCTCCCTCTTTAATGAGAGATGCAAAATAAAAAAGTGAAGTAAGGGTGCCCTGTGGGTATTTGATCTTGCTCCCTGCCCCTTTTTTTCATGGAAAAAGGAAATATCAATTTCTCCATTCATTGAACCCTAGTTCGGGACTGACGGGGCTCGAACCCGCAGCTTCCGCCTTGACAGGGCGGTGCTCTGACCAATTGAACTACAATCCCCGCGGGGTGTATGGCATACCCATTCTTAAATAGAACCATAAGAAGATTCGATTCGTCTTTCGTACTCTAAGAAATAGACGAATCATATACTACATACCCACATATTATATTATACGTGGGTATAGTGAGAGTGACATAACTAGTATGTCGTGATTTTTTATCACTAAAAATGGATAATAATCCAGCCTTCAATAAGAAAAACTCTTTTGTTTGTAAGAAAGGAATGAGAGAGATATGGATTAGAAAAAAAAATTTCCCTTTTTTTCTTTATCTTTTATTTCTATAGATCAGACATTTTATTTTATGGAAGAAAAACAAAAGGATTTAGTTCATACTCACGAAGCCCTAGATTTTTGGTTTGGGCCGAGCTGGATTTGAACCAGCGTAGACATTGTCAACGAATTTACAGTCCGTCCCCATTAACCACTCGGGCATCGACCCAGGAAGAATTTATTCTAGGGTTTTTGCTAATCTATGATTAACCTCCTTTCATAATACTCCCTACCCCCAGGGAAGTCGAATCCCCGCTGCCTCCTTGAAAGAGAGATGTCCTGAACCACTAGACGATAGGGGCATCACTAGACGATAGGGCCATATACAACCGCTCGTGATTATACTATAATCATAGTATGAGCAGTTTTTTGGAATTGTCAATATACTCGAAAAGTATAAATAGATCCAAAGCAAAGAGTTTTTCCAACTTTTCTGTTATGTTTTCATCTAGGATTTTTTTTAGTTGATCGTTATAGATTAATTCTCCGTGCTTCATTTAGTGTTCATACCAAAAAATGCATCCATCCCGCACTAAGTCATAAAATTCTCTAAAAATATAGAGAAAGTTTCAAAAACAAAGAAAAAAAGTGAATCAATTTAGTAGAAAAGTACTCTATCAGATTCGAACCAACGACTTACGTCTTAGCACGAGATTACTCTACCACTAATTTAAAAAGCCCTTTATCGGATTTGAACCGATGACTTATGCCTTACCATGGCATTACTCTACCACTGAGTTAAAAGGGCTTTTTATTTAATTCAAAAATTAGCCACTTGGATTTCCCATTATGGGTCTACTGCATAATGTACATATTATATATATAATATATAGAGATAGAGAGAGAGACATTATGTAGAGATTGTATATGTATATATCGATATCTTGAGAGCTCAAAATAAAATTAATAAAAAAAAACATACCCTACATAACATATCCAACTCTTCTTGGTTCAAGGGGTTTTCCGTTTCGAAGACTAGTAAAATAGGCGGATTCTGGAACCCCAAGGATTCAACGGTATATGGATATGGAAAATATAAGATTTCCGATCCTAGCGGGAAAAGGCGGGGAACAGATACCCAATAGGATATAGGATCCTTGGGAGGAACTTTTGGTAATGGCCTTGATCCTCTATGCTATTTTTTATGTGTTCTTAGTTCTATTGAACTTTTTGCATTCTTTTAAACAAGAATCTAATAAACTAGAATTGAGTCAGTGGAAAAAAGGAGAGAGAGGAAAGTGTTAAATGGAGAGAGTCGACTAATCAGAGACTTTTAGGATCTTCTTTACATCAGGTAAATCTGTCGGCCCTGTCCGTTTTTTTCTTTAAGTTACGACTCTTTGCTGCTTACTTCTATCAAGCCATAGGGAAAGTCTATGATGAATTTGGAAAACTCATCTCACTCTTACTCTATGGCTCGGACTTAATGGGGGAAGAAACATCTTCCATAATTTCTTTTTTGTTCAATTCTGGACAAAAAAGAAAAGGAAAAAAGGAATTTATAGGGACAGTGTTACCCCCTATATCCCCTAGTTTATATTGTAGAATAATAAAACAATTTAGCAGTCTGACACACTTACGTCCTTGCAAAGTAAATAATTATTATTGTAGTCGTAACCGTAGAATAGGATCCTAATCAAAATAAATACATTTGGTTCAGGCGCTATTAGCATGGTAAGAAAAGATTTTTTTTACAGACCAGAGGGGCTATCTAAATCCTAAAGTAAAGGCGAGCGATCGAAGTAGAAGTACCAACGGCTCAGTGTCATGAACCTTCTCCATCTGATTCAATAAGGGGAATTAGCCTTCTTGTCAAATGGCTATCCTTGACAAAGGGTACCATTTATACCATAATCTACAATGTAGCGGGTATAGTTTAGTGGTAAAAGTGTGATTCGTTCTATTAATAACTGAATTTGAAATGATATACTTAAGGCATCCTTAAGTTTTTTATTTTTATATTCCGATGAAAACTTTAGTTCTTATAAAGGATTAAATCCTTTTCCTCTCAATAGCATATTGAGGAAGAATATACATTCTGGCGATTTGTATCCAAAGACTAATTTAAATTGCATCCAAAATAAAAATAGGATTATGAGTACAGAGTCGCGAAGCATAATTTTGCATTGGATTAAGTATTCAATTTTGAAAATATGAGTAAAGGATCTATGGATGAAGATACAAAAAAGTTGATTTCCAATCGTAACTAAATCTTCTTAAAATAAGGAATAAGGAAGCCAAATAGCTAAAAAACGATAGTTTTGGTTTACTAGAACCATCCGCATATTGTTTCAGCTCGGTGGAAACCCAATTCTTTTCCTCAGGATCTCTTGAATGAAATTAGGGAACGAAGTAAGTAGATTAGATGAATTTAGATAGAATTTCTATCTCCTACTCTATAAGGATCATCTAGAAAGCGGAGAGCTTTGGTTCCATTCAAATAGAAAAGCTGACATAGATGTTAAGTGGTGAGAATATCCATAAAGGAGCCGAATGAAATCAAAAATTTCATTTTGAATTAGAGACGTTAAAAAATAATCAACCAACGTCGACTATAACCCCTAGCCTTCCAAGCTAACGATGCGGGTTCGATTCCCGCTACCCGCTCCATTCTGTATAAAAGGAGTATTCTATTTGTCTAGACATGTTAGAGGCTTGTATTCAAGCCTTTTTTGTCCACCAGTTTCTGGTACTCCAGAGCGGAGTAGAGCAGTTTGGTAGCTCACGAGGCTCATAACCTTGAGGTCACGGGTTCGATTCCCGTCTCCGCACTTAGCAGTCTGTATAAAAGGACTATTCTATTTCTCTAGATATGTATGGTAGAGGGGCGTATCCAACCCTTTTTTATTCATTAGTTCCCGGCCCTAGAGGGCAAAATTGAGCAGTTTGCGAAGTCACTTGCCTTCAAAAAAAGAAGGCGCAAGGCCTCTCCCTACCCTGCAGAAAATAAAATGAAACGAAAGGGACAGTCTACCTCTCCCTTCCCTTTAAAAAAAGTTTGCCCGTTGTTTGTCTCAGTTAATACCCAATTTTTGGAGCTCTGTTGGCGAGTTCTATTTCTGCCTCTGGAGCGCCCTCTTTTTTTGAGTGGGATGCAAAGGAAGGGTAAGATAGTAAGGGATACGGCACTAGACTAACACCTAATTAATACTTAATTTAATATAAGTAGTTAAACAGTTAACTAGACTAAACTTTTTATCATAGTACTTTGATAAATTAAGCGGGCGAGCGGCGGGAATCGAACCCGTATCTTCTCCTTGGCAAGGAGATATTTTACCATTGAACTACGCTCGCTACGGTATATATTTATAGCGTATATCCGCCTGGGTCGACCTTCTATGTCTGGGTCGACCGTTTCATTTCATTTTCTATTATATTAGAGTTTTCCTTTTTTTATTATCTGTCAATGAATATTCTAATGGGAATGGAATTTCATAATACTGAAAGAGAAGAGCTAGCAATTCGGAACGCAAATTGCGTTTTAATACGTCTCACTATTCTAATTTTTTAGAAGAAATGGCCCTTTATTATTTCTTTTTTATGGGGTTAATAAATATTAACCAAATTTCATTTAAGAAATGAGAGAATTCAGAATAGCTACGAGAAAGACTAGTCCAATCCATAATGATGTACCGGAAAAATACAACATTTTTATTATTTGACCAACCATCAGGAGAAGCAAATACAAGGGGTACACTAATTACTAAGACTGAGGAAGTCGCAATTAATGCAAAAACAGCTAATTGGAAAGCAATAGTCATATTTCTAATCCTCCAAGCTACCATCAAATAAAGTTGACTACATATTTGATCCCTCACTTAAACCAAAATTGTAAAAAAATACAAGAAGTAGGAGGGGTTTAATCATGAATCCATTGATTTCTTCTCTTTAATTCAAATTTATTACTTAAACCGCTTTTTTATTTGGATATGGGGGTGAGAAGAGATTATTTACTCTTTATTTCACAAGCGGGTATAGCGGATCCTGTATCCGTGTATACAGTATACAGAGATATATCGAAAAGGAACTTGTATCTGATATCTTTCTAGAGGCTAATAAATCTTTTTATTTTTTATATGGCTATGTTCTATTTGTAGGAGTAAAATAAGGATTAGGCTGTGGAGAGATGGCTGAGTGGTTGATAGCTCCGGTCTTGAAAACCGGTATAGTTCTAGGAACTATCGAGGGTTCGAATCCCTCTCTCTCCTTTTGCTTATTGAATACGTTTGTTTCTTTCATTTTTATTTATTTTTTTTTTCTGTCCCTTATCTTTCTTTCATAAAAAGGAATGAATGGCTCGGCTAGATGGAATAACCGAGCCAGAACAGAAAAAAAGTAGAACAGGTATAAATAAGAAAATCTTAGTTAAGAGGGTTCATGTAAAGAACAGGTTCCAAATCACGATCGATTCCCTTTTCAAAACCTGCTGCAGCAGCTCGGGCTCTTCCTGCATGCCATAAATGGCCCACAAAAAAGAAGAATCCTAGAACAAAATGAGAAGTTGATAACCAACTTCTAGGAGAGACATAATTAACTGCATTGATCTCGGTAGCTACGCCACCCACGGAATTTAAAGAGCCTAAAGGAGCGTGGGTCATATATTCTGCTGAGCGTCGTTCTTGCCAAGGTTGTATGTCTTTTTTCAACCTACTCAAGTCCAAACCGTTGGGGCCCCTTAGAGGTTCTAACCATGGAGCACGAAGGTCCCAAAAACGCATAGTTTCCCCTCCAAAGATAACCTCCCCAGTTGGGGAACGCATTAGGATATTTACCTAAACCTGTGGGTCCTTGAGCGGATCCCACATTAGCTCCAAGACGCTGGTCTCTAACTAGAAAAGTAAATGCTTGAGCTTGAGAAGCTTCTGGCCCGGTGGGTCCATAAAACTCACTCGGATAAGCTGTATTATTGAACCATACAAAACAACAAGCGATAAAACCAAAGACAGATAAAGCAGCTAAACTATAAGACAAGTAAGCTTCTCCAGACCATACAAATGCACGGCGAGCCCATGCGAAGGGTTTGGTTAAAATATGCCAAATTCCGCCAAATACACAAATAAAACCCAACCATACATGCCCACCAATTATATCTTCTAAATCATCTACACTAACAATCCACCCTTCTCCACCAAAAGGAGATTTTAGTAAATAACCAAATATAACACTGGACTAAGGGTCAAATTGGTAATTTTTCTTACATCTCCCCCCCCAGGGGCCCAGGTATCATATACACCGCCAAAATAAAGAGCCTTGAGTACTAGAAGAAAAGCACCTAGACCTAACAAAATTAAGTGAATACCCAAAATTGTAGTCATTTTATTTCTATCTTTCCAGACATAACCAAAGAATGGAAAAGATTCCTCAAGAGTCTCGGGTCCCAGAAGCGCGTGATAAATGCCACCGAAGCCTAAGACTGCGGAGGAAATTAGGTGAAGTACGCCAGATACAAAGTACGGAAAAGTATCTAGAACTTCCCCCCCTGGCCCTACTCCCCAACCTAGAGTAGCTAAGTGTGGAAGTAAAATCAACCCTTGTTCATACATGGGCTTTTCTGGTACGAAATGGGCCACTTCAAATAGGTTCATTGCTCCGGCCCAGAATACGATTAATCCGGCATGAGCTACATGAGCTCCAAGGCAGTTTACCGGACAAATTGATAAGTCTGGCATTCCCAGCCCACCAAGCAAAGCCGGTGGTTTCTTGGTCACGACCAGCTAAAACGAAAGTTCCATTAAAGAGCGTTTCCACGTGGTAGAACCTCCTCAGGGAATATAAGATTTTCATGAGGCTGATCCTGAGCTGCCATCCACGCACGAATACCCCTCGTTTAAAAGAATATTTTTGGTGTAGAAAGTCTCAAATTCAGGATCTTCCGCTGCACGGATTTCCTGGGAAACAAAGTCATAGGCACGTAAGTTCAGAGCCAAGCCAACTACGCCAATAGCACTCATCCATAAACCGGTGACGGGTACAAATAGCATAAAGAAATGTAACCAACGTTTATTGGAAAAAGCAACACCAAAGATTTGGGACCAAAAGCGGTTAGCAGTGACCATTGAATAAGTTTCTTCAGCTTGAGTTGGGTTAAAAGCACGGAAGGTATTTGCACCATCACCGTCCTCAAATAGAGTGTTTTCTACGGTCGCTCCATGAATAGCGCATAGCAGAGCCGCACCTAATACTCCGGCAACTCCCATCATATGAAATGGGTTCAACGTCCAATTATGAAATCCTTGGAAGAAAAGGATGAATCGAAATATCGCTGCTACGCCAAAACTCGGCGCAAAGAACCAACCAGATTGCCCCAGTGGATAAATAAGGAATACAGAAACAAAAACAGCAATTGGACCAGAGAATGAGATTGCATTATAAGGCCGCAATTGAACAGACCGAGCAAGTTCAAATTGGCGTAACATGAAACCTATTAGTGCAAAAGCCCCGTGGAGAGCTACAAAAGTCCATAGACCGCCTAATTGACACCAACGAGTAAAATCTCCTTGTGCTTCGGGCCCCCATAGTAGCAACAAAGAGTGTGCTAAACTATTGGCAGGGGTAGAAACTGCTGCGGTTAAGAAATTACAACCTTCCAAATAGGAACTAGCCAATCCATGGGTATACCAAGAAGTTACAAAAGTTGTCCCTGTAAACCAACCCCCTAAAGCGAAATAAGCACAAGGAAAGAGCAATAGGCCAGACCATCCTACAAAAACGAAACGGTCCCTTCGTAACCAGTCATCCATAGTATCAAATAGATCATTTTCTTCTTTAGGAATTCTACCAAGGGCTATAGTCATAGTGATCCTCCTATTCAATTACTTCAACCATTCCGAGCACCTCATATCACTTTCCAAGGCATATGATAGTTTTATTATCTGTGGACGATTTCTTTCTCGTTCAATGCCCTTTTTCAATGGTCTCGAAGAGAGAAATTTCCCATTTTTATCTATGGAGTCACAGTCACAACCGAGGTCGTGGTAAATCCATGAATTTGATTCGATTTGTTTTTCTTATACTATTTATTTGTTTTTCTTATACTATAGAAATAGAAATAAATTGTTTTTCTTATACTATAGAAAGAAATAAACCTTTGAATTCAGCATTATTCCAAGACTCCTATTTCAAAGTCTATCTTTTAAGGGAAAAATGCAAATAAAAGTAACCCTTCTTTTCCCATTCCCTCTCTATTGCATGGGTGGAAGAACTAAAATAATAGAGGATTCTGAAAAAAAAAAATGGACCTTCGAAATCCAATTTTATGTGTAGCGCAAAGGAGTTGCGATTTCTTCTTATTCCTATAGAACATCTAGTAACAAGAATATGAAATCGTAAATAGCGAAAAATTCTTGTCTTGCGCGGTCTAAGTCTAAGGAAATAAAAAAAATTCGCTTATACAATTTCATCTACATCGAATTTATATATCAGAATAGCGGATAGAGGCATCATTAAAGGAGTCAGGTCTACTTACTTTATGCTTCTTTCCAATTTTATGGTGGATTTGATAAGAACCCTTTTTGCTTTCTTGATAAATAATCGACAAAAAAAGCGTTTTTTTTATATAACCTGCTTGTTTTATTATAATTATAACAAGTCCTATATGGAAATGCCCGCTAAAGAGAAAATCTATTTGATTGTCTCTCGGCCAATATCGATTTTTAGAAAGAAAAAACAAGAATTTTCTTCTTTTTTTATTAACATTAAGAAAAAAGAATATAATTAAAATGGAATTGGCAATATAATTTTTATAGACTTTTGAAAGAAAAAAAAGGGGTTTTTTGCAACCGTTATTTCTTATTTCTTGCCTATATCATATCACGGAAACCTTTCGCTTTGGAACGTGGAGAGATGGCTGAGTGGACTAAAGCGGCGGATTGCTAATCCGTTGTACAATTTTTTTGTACCGAGGGTTCGAATCCCTCTCTTTCCGCTCCCTTGGATCATTTGGGACTTTCGAATTGGAAAGAATTCTGACCCCCGGATTTTCTCATAGATAAATGTACGAAACAAATCCAATAAGAAAAAAAAAAACTGAATTTTTACTCCTCGCGTCCAGGATTCCGTCCTGGGTCATTAGATAAGAATCCAAAGATAAAGAGTGAAACAAAGAATATCACTACTGTATAAACAAAAAGTTTGAGAGTAAGCATTACATAATCTCCAAGATTTTTTTTTAAGGAATAGATTACCAGTTTTTCCTTACCACACGGATCCACTAGGATGGTTTTTTTTTATACCTAAAAATGCAAAAAAGAATTCTTGAAAAAAATTGCAAGAATTCTTTTATAATAAGCACTCTTATCAATAGCAAAAATAGGGTTAGGTGGTTAGGTATTGTGTAGGTACCTTTAGGTACCTGCTCAACCTAGGTGCAGGGGAGTAGAAAGGCTGATCCAAATTTATTGCTGTAGCTACCCATTCAATGTAGAAGAATTTAAATTTTAGAATCGAAGGTTCATAATATAAAAATATAAAACTTCTCGGCTTTTACCCATTTTAAAATTTTTTTGGAATGAACACATCATTCAATTTGGCATACAGAGTACTAAAGATTTCATCGAAAACTTACAGCAGCTTGCCAAACAAAGGCTAATAGAAAAAAGAATAGAGGTATAACAGGCATAATATCCACGATTGGATTGAAAATAGCATAAGCTTCGGGTAATTTGGCAAAGAAAAAACTAGTAGGATAAAGAACAGAATTAAAACAGATACAGGTTAAACTAAGTATATTAGGCATAACAAGCATTTCATTCTTGTAGAGTAAATAATTGGATTTTTCTTGAGTTATTTTTTTAAGGGAAAGAAGGAAAAGGCAGATTCAAAATCTTTTTTCTTCGGACTTTCCCAAACACAAAATACCTCCTTGTATTCGCACTCTCAAATGAGAGTGGAATAAATTCGACTTTCATATAATATCTTAATAGAATTCCATGTAATGATCAATGCATTTTTTTGATTCTATATTATCCGCATGTGTAGAATACTAGCAAGAGAATATCCCTCCTTTTTTATGTAATTGAAATGGTATTGACGAATAACAAATAAACATACTAGTGTTTATTAGTGTCGCATAAAACCCGAAATGGGGCGTGGCCAAGTGGTAAGGCAGCGGGTTTTGGTCCCGTTACTCGGAGGTTCGAATCCTTCCGTCCCAGATTGTTTCTGATGAAACAAACGGTGAAATCATATAGTATTCCGTACGAGACAAAAGTTTATTAAAGAGAATAATGATATCTTATTCTTTCTCAGAAAACATAATAAAGTCTTAAGTCCAGTCAAATTGACTATCTTTATTTTCATGAAAAAATGGGATCTATCAAGCACATTCAGGATATGCCTCTACTATAAAATCACTTAGTCATATTTTTTTCTTCCTTTTGGTATTCGAGTTGAAGAAGTACGAGAATTCTATAACTACCAAAAACTTTCAATCTTTTCATTGGAATAGTTTATTTAGTTATTATAGTTAATTGTTTTTGGTACTGAAAAAATATATTACTACTAGAATTCTAATTCTAGTAATTAAATTAATTAAACTTTTTTGGAGGTTGATAGTTTATTTATTGAGGAAGAGTCAATCCTTCTTTTCTCACTTCAAGATTGATCATCTCGAGCCATCCGTTGAGGGTGGAAATTTAAGAATAAATAAGTTTTAAGCAAACTTGTTTAGTCGTCTTTTTCAAACTATGTTTCATTCATATGATAGAATTTTAATATGGGTTTAAATAAATTGGATCTTGGCGGAGGCTTCCCGGATAAATACTTACTTTCTTTTATCCATATTGCTCCATAGATAGCAAGTTTTAATTAGTATAAAAAAACTAAACCAATGACTATTCATGATTCCATCCATATTGGATCAATTCTCTATACCACTTTGCAATGAAAAGAGGAATGTTTGTTATGGTAAAACTTCGTTTAAAACGATGTGGTAGAAAGCAACGTGCGACTTGAAGGACATGATCGATTGTGGATTTTGCTATCCATCATTTTCCATAGTAATGAAAATGCTCTTGGCTCGACATAGCCTGTTCTATTCGTTCCGAACCAAATTTGCGCTGGGTTTAAGTAACATAGTACACGATGGAGCTCGAGAGGACAGAATTTTTTTTATCAAGGGAAAGAATCTAGGGTTAGTGAAAACTAATAAATTAGGCCAACTTTGTCAGTCTATCCTTAATATAGAAATAAATCGAAAGGTTAAAATAAGAAGAAAGTCCAATAAAAGTATATCAGAATCAATCCCTCTTATTAGATTTCTATAGAAGAGATAAATGCTTTATCGAAGGAAATAAGAAAAAAGGGTATGTTGCTACTCTTTTGAAAGAAAAAAATAGGAATTCCCGAAGTAATGTCTAAACCCAAGGATTTCACAAATCAAAGATAAAGGATTCCAGAACAAGTAAACACAATTTTCAATTGTCTCAACAACAGAGTTGGATTAGAATAAGGAATAAAAGTCAATTCGTTCGAAATGAGACAAAGAAAAGAGTTTAAAGACGACTCAAAAATTTTGGAAGGATTTTGCCTTCGAAGTTTGTCAGGCAAAATTAGCCCACTTGAGTCATGAGTATAAATGAAATTTGTTTTTTCTGTAAGGAAATTAATGCACGTCATAGTCTAATTTCTATTATTATCGACAGAAATTCGAATCATTTTCTCGAGCCGTATGAGGAGAAAACCTCATATACGTTTCTAGGGGGGGGCGTTGTTTATCTACATCTATCCCAATAAGCTGTCTATCGAATCGTTGCAATTGATGTTCGATCTCGAAGAGAAGGAAGAGATCTTCAAAAAGTAGGTTTTTATGATCCGATAAAGAATCAAACTTGTTTAAATGTTCCAGCTATTCTCTATTTCCTTGAAAAGGGTGCTCAACCAACAAGAACTGTTTATGATATTTTAAGGAAGGCAGAATTCTTTAAAGAAAAAGAAAGAACTTTGAGTTAATTGAAGAACTAAATGAATCAAAAAATAGGATAGGAGAAGATTATTAGTATTCCTAGTTGTCTAATTATTTAGACACAATTTACCTCTTTTTTAATCCTATTTGGATTTATATTATATCGTGCCAATCCAACATAAGCCCCTATTTTATTTACTTTTTCTATCTAATTTGTTTTCTTACCATTGTATTTCCATTGACAAAGGTCTATTGAACAAATAGAATTTGTAGATAGATGGGTCTCTTTATCCTCACTCCATATTCAATTTTTCCGCCTACACTTCGCTCAAATGATAAGGGTGTTCCTCTTGCATGTATTCTCATACAATATAATATATATTTTTTATAATATATATTTTTTGTTAATAAAAATCGCTAAAAATAAGGAGAATTTGGCCATCGTGATTAGGGTCGCTCTTTTTTTAACTTTACTTTAGTGGAATTTCACCGGACCTGTTCGTTTTGGCATTTGAGTGTTTTTCATGGTCGATAAAAAAAATCTTTTGATGTCTTGCTAGTTCAATGTTTTGACAGAAGCGCGCGGTGTAATTCCATTGATTTTTGGATTTCGATCGTATCTAAGATCCTTTTTTTATCTGGGTTGCTAACTCAATGGTAGAGTACTCGGCTTTTAAGTGCGACTATGATCTTTTACACATTTGGATGAAACAACAAATTCGTCCAGACTCTTGGTAGAGTCTAGAAGACCACGACTGATCCTCAAAGGTAATGAATGGAAAAAATAGCATGTCGTAATAAAATCAATCTTTTTTGAATGGAATCCAAAATTACGATTTTCTGGGTCTAATGAATAAATGGATAGAGCCTGGCTCCAATTCTGGTAAAATAAAAAGCAACGAGCTGAACTTCCTAATTGGAATGATTCCCCGCTCTAATTAGACGTTAAAAATAGATTAGTGCCGGATGCGGGGAAAGGTTGGGTTTTCCTATGAGTGGACCCTTTATTTTTTCTTTTTTTTTTTAGAAATCCTAATTATTCTTGATTATGGATTGAATAAGGGATGTTATGGATTGAATGTGTAAAAGAAGCAGTATATTGATAAAGAGGCTGTATTCCAAAGTCAAAAGAGCGATTGGCCTGCAAAAATAAAAAACTTGTTCTGTTCTTTTTTTTTAATTAGAACAAACATAAACTAATTGGGTAGAAAAGGAGCAGAAAAAGATCTGTGGATTAGACTCCCTTTCTTTCCAGGGTTTGTATTAAAAATGCAACACCCTGTTCTGACCATATTGCACTATGTATCATCATTCGATAAACCGAGAAATGCTTCTTCTCTCTGATTCAAGTAGAAATACAAATGGAAAAATTCGAAGGGTATTCAGAAAAACATAAATCTCGTCAACAATACTTTGTCTACCCACTTCTCTTTCAGGAATATATTTATGCATTTGCCCACCATTATGGATTAAATGGTTCTGAACCTGTGGAAATAGTTGTTAGTTGTAATAACAAGAAATTTAGTTCACTACTTGTGAAACGTTTAATTATTCGAATGTATCAGCAGAATTTTTTGGATAACTCGGTTAATCATCCTAACCAAGATCGATTATTGGATTACAAAAATTATTTTTATTCTGAGTTTTATTCTCAGATTCTATCTGAAGGGTTTGCGATCGTTGTGGAAATCCCATTCTCGCTACGGGAATTTTTTTGTCTGAAAGAAAAAGAAATACCAAAGTTTCAGAATTTACGCTCTATTCATTCAATATTTCCCTTTTTAGAAGACAAATTTTTGCATTTGGATTATCTATCACATATAGAAATACCCTATCCTATCCATTTGGAAATCCTGGTTCAACTCCTTCAATACCGTATCCAAGATGTTCCATCTTTGCATTTATTGCGATTCTTTCTCAACTATTATTCGAATTGGAATAGTTTTATTACTTCAATGAAATCCATTTTTTTTTTTCAAAAAGAAAATAAAAGACTATTTCAATTCCTATATAACTCTTATGTATCAGAATATGAATTTTTTTTGTTGTTTCTTCGTAAACAATCTTCTTGCTTACCATTAGCATCTTCTGGAACTTTTCTGGAACGAATCCACTTTTCTAGGAAGATGGAACATTTTGGGATAATGTACCCTGGTTTTTCTCGGAAAACCCTATGGTTCTTTATGGATCCTCTTATGCATTATGTTCGATATCAAGGAAAGGCAATTCTTGCATCAAAAGGCACTTTTTTTTTGAAGAAGAAATGGAAATGCTACCTTATCAATTTCTGGCAATATTATTTCTGTTTTTGGACTCAGCCGCGAAGAATCCATATAAACCAATTAGCAAACTCTTGCTTCGATTTTATGGGGTACCTTTCAAGTGTACAAAAAAGTTCTTTGTTAGTAAGGAATCAAATGCTGGAGAATTCATTTCTAATAGATACTCGAATGAAAAAATTCGATACCATAGTCCCCGCTACTCTCCTCATAGGATACTTATCAAAAGCTCAATTTTGTACTGGATCGGGGCATCCTATTAGTAAACCCATTTGGACAGATTTATCAGATTGGGATATTCTTGATCGATTTGGTCGGATATGTAGAAATCTTTTTCATTATCATAGTGGATCTTCGAAAAAACGGACTTTGTATCGACTAAAGTATATACTTCGACTTTCATGTGCTAGAACTTTAGCTCGTAAACATAAAAGCACGGTACGAACTTTTATGCAACGATTGGGTTCGGCATTTTTAGAAGAATTTTTTATGGAAGAAGAGCAAGTTTTTTCTTTGATGTTCACCAAAACAACTCTTTTTTCTTTCTGTGGATCACACACTGAGCGTATTTGGTATTTGGATATTATACGTATCAATGACCTGGTCAACCCTCTTAATTAATCATTAGACGAAATTAAGAAACAGGAAAGGGTTGATAAATGATCAAGAAAAAACTTTTCTATTTTTCATTCTGAAATGTTCTTTTTATTATAATAAAGAGTAGGTGAATCAACTTACTAATTAAAAAAATTAGTAGAACTTCCTCTTTGGAATAGAAATTGGCTATTTCTACATAGGGAAAGTCGTGTGCAATGAAAAATGCAAGCACGATTTGGGGAGGGATTTTTCTCTATTGTAACAAGGAAGAATTATCTACTCCATCCGACTAGTTCCGGGTTCGAGTCCCGGGCAACCCATATAGAAAAGACCCATCAAAGTTTTTCACTTTGACTCACTTCATTTACAAATACAAAATTATTGGTTTGGTTAATTTAGTTATATGGATAGCTAATCTTTGGGCTGACTTGGTTGACATTGGTATATAGTCTATGTTATACTGTTAAATAACAAGCCTTCTATTATCTATATTCTAGTTAATACGTGTGCTTGGGAGTCCTTGCAATTTGAATAAACCAAGATCTTACCATGACTGCAATTTTAGAGAGACGCGAAAGTACAAGCCTGTGGGGTCGCTTCTGCAACTGGATAACTAGCACTGAAAATCGTCTTTACATCGGATGGTTCGGTGTTTTGATGATCCCTACCTTATTGACCGCAACTTCTGTATTTATTATCGCCTTCATCGCTGCCCCTCCAGTAGATATTGATGGTATTCGTGAGCCTGTTTCTGGTTCTTTACTTTATGGAAACAATATTATCTCTGGTGCTATTATCCCTACTTCTGCGGCGATCGGATTGCACTTTTACCCAATTTGGGAAGCTGCATCTGTTGATGAGTGGTTATACAATGGTGGTCCTTATGAGCTAATTGTTCTACACTTCTTACTTGGTGTAGCTTGTTATATGGGTCGTGAGTGGGAACTTAGTTTCCGTCTGGGTATGCGTCCTTGGATTGCTGTTGCATATTCAGCTCCTGTTGCAGCTGCTACTGCTGTTTTCTTGATTTACCCTATTGGTCAAGGAAGCTTTTCTGATGGTATGCCTTTAGGAATCTCTGGTACTTTCAACTTTATGATTGTATTCCAGGCAGAGCACAACATCCTTATGCATCCATTCCACATGTTAGGTGTAGCTGGTGTATTCGGCGGTTCCCTATTCAGTGCTATGCATGGTTCCTTGGTAACCTCTAGTTTGATCAGGGAAACTACTGAAAATGAATCCGCTAATGAGGGTTACAAATTTGGTCAAGAGGAAGAAACTTATAATATTGTGGCTGCTCATGGTTATTTTGGCCGATTAATCTTCCAATATGCTAGTTTCAACAACTCTCGTTCTTTACACTTCTTCTTGGCTGCTTGGCCTGTAGTAGGAATCTGGTTCACTGCTTTAGGTATTAGTACTATGGCTTTCAACCTAAATGGTTTCAATTTCAACCAATCTGTAGTTGATAGTCAAGGTCGCGTTATTAATACTTGGGCTGATATCATCAACCGTGCTAACCTTGGTATGGAAGTAATGCACGAACGTAATGCTCACAACTTCCCTCTAGACTTAGCTGCTGTTGAAGTTCCATCTATTAATGGATAAGGTTTTTCTGCTAACATATAAGAATTTTTGAAGACAGAAATACCCAATATCTTGTTCTAGCAAGATATTGGGTATTTCTGTCTTTATTTTGAATCTTTTTTTCTTCTTAATCTTTCTATTCAGAATTCAGTTAACGACGAGATTTAGTATCCTTTCTTGCATTTTCATAACTCGTGAAATGCCGAGTAGGCACGAATTCCCCCAATTTGCGACCTACGCATAGGATTTGTTATGTAAATAGGTATATGTTCCTTTCCATTATGAATCGCGATTGTATGGCCAACCATTGTGGGTAGAATGCTAGATGCCCGGGACCACGTTACTATTGTTTCTTTCTCCTCCTTCATATTGACCTTTTCTATCTTTGCCAATAAATGATGAGCTACAAAAGGATTCGTTTTTTTTCGTGTCACAGCTGATTACTCCTTTTTTCCTTTTTAAAGAGTGGCATTCTATGTCCAATATCTCGATCGAAGTACGGAGGTCAGAATAAATAGAATAATGATCAATGGAAAAAAGAAAAAAATCCTTTAGCTGGATAAGGGGCGGATGTAGCCAAGTGGATCAAGGCAGTGGATTGTGAATCCACCATGCGCGGGTTCAATTCCCGTCGTTCGCCCATCGCATTATTGCAAATTCCAAAAATGCAATTTTCCATATTCCTAGTTACGTATTTACTTACGGCGACGAAGAATAAAACTATCGCTATATTTTTTCCTTTTCCTAGTTCTTCTTCCAAGCGCAGGATAACCCCAAGGGGTTGTGGGTTTTTTTCTACCAATGGGAGCTTTCCCTTCACCGCCCCCATGGGGGTGGTCCACAGGGTTCATAACTACCCCTCTTACTACGGGGCGTTTACCTAGCCAACACTTAGATCCGGCTCTACCCAAACTTTTTTGGTTCACCCCAACATTACCCACTTGTCCGACTGTTGCTAAGCAGTTTTGGGATACTAAACGGACCTCCCCAGATGGTAATCTTAAAGTGGCCGATTTACCCTCTTTTGCAATGAGTTTCGCTACAGCACCTGCTGCTCTAGCTAATTGCCCACCCCTTCCACGTGTGATTTCTATGTTATGCATGGCCGTGCCTAAGGGCATATCGGTTGAAGTAGATTCTTCTTTTCTCTCAAAAAACCCCTTCCCAAACTGTACAAGCTTCTTCCAAAGCATACGGCTTTCTAGATGTATATGACGATCTCTAGACAGATGGATCTTATATGAATCATATGATGAAGTACCACATGAGTGGATATATAGGAAAGGAATCCAAATCTGCCGAATCGCTCATGTTATGATCTTCTACATCCTAGGTCTCTGCGTTCCGTCATCTGGCTTATGTTCTTCATGTAGCATTCAGATCGAATGACTCTATGAAATTACGTCGATACTTCCACATATTATGGGTAACGTAGGAGACATCCCTATTTTCCCCCGGGGGTCTTAATTACCACTGCTTAGCTTTCAATTTGCCTCTGACCATCAAATTAAATGTGAATAACCCGTCCTCCTCTCTTTGAAACAAGGGGCGCTTCCGGTTCTGTGCGTGCTTCAAACAATTTTGTCTTCTCCATATTACCATATCTCTAGAGCCAATAATTTTCTATGAGGAACTACTGAACTCAATCACTTGCTGCCGTTACTCAACAGTTTTCTGTTGAGGTCTATCCCGTAGAGGTAGTCAAATTGGATCAGTGATCGATTTCTAGGTTTCGTCGTAAACCTAATTGGTTACTTCCAATTACGTAAATCAATAGTTCAAACCGCACTCAAAGGTAGGGCATTTCCCATTGATATAGGAACTTTTGTACCAGAAACAATAGTATCTCCAATTATAGCCCCTCTGGGATGTAAAATATATCTCTTCTCACCATCCCCATAGTGTATGAGACAAATGTATGCATTTCGATTAGGGTCGTATTCTATGGTTACGATTCTACCAGATATGTCTTTTTGATTCCGTCGAAAATCTATTTTACGGTATAGGCGCTTATGACCTCCCCCTCTATGCCTTGCGGTAATGATTCCTCTGGAATTACGACCTTTACCACAACGGTGCCGTCCATGGATCAAATTATTTCGTGGATTGGATTTCACTTGCCTGTCTACGGTTCCCTTGCGTGTGCTCGGGATAGGTGTTTTGTATAAATGTTTCGCCGTATTATTAAGTATTCTCCTTTAGTTTTTTTCTCTATCTAGAAGTGGAATAGAATAACCCGGTTGAAGGGTAATGATCATACGTCTGTAATGCATTGTATGGCCCAGAATAGGTCCTATTCTTCTACCTTTTCCAGGTAGTCGATGGCTATTCACAGCTACCACCTTAACACCAAAGAAGAGTTCGACCCAATGCTTTATTTCTGTCTTAGTGAATCCCGATTCGACATTAAAAGTATATTGATTCTTTCCCAATAAACGAAGACTTTTTTCTGTAAATACTGCGTATTTGATTCCATCCATAAATCGACTTTCCCTCCTATGCTCTGAGTTCCAGTATCGATAAGAATTCGAGTTCTTATTGTTCTTATGTTATGGTATGAATATACCATACCAATTCGTTATGTATGGATGATGGATGAGATTCCATGGATAGAGAGCCAGTTCCAATAGACTTATGGAATGTTCCCGTTCGTGTGCATCCAGCAGGAATTGAACCCGCAAATTTACCAATTATGAGTTGGGCGCTTTAACCATTCAGCCATGGATGCTTAACAGGGATCATCGTACATCGTAAATAACCAATTTTCATATAGAAAGACATATCATAGAAAAATGAAATCGAAAATATTCCGAGATGGCAAATATTCGGAGATGACTATGAAAACACCTCTCTGGATCCTCGAATTGAAAGAGAGATTGAGAGGGATCAAGAATCCTAATTCTCGCTATTTGGAATGGATCCAATTCTATTGAGTCTGACTCATAGTGATCATTTCTCTTTAGCAAAGAATGACCTTGGTTATCAAAGGATTGAACAACCGGGATCCATTTACTTATGATACCTAGTTGGCATTGATAACAAGGATCTAATGAATTATGAGTTTAATAGATCCTCTTTAGCAGAAAGACGTATATTCCTTGCTCATTATCAGACAATCACTTATTCCCAAACCTCGTGTGGGACTAATCGTTTTCATTTACCATCTCATGGAAAACCCTTTTCGTTCCGCTTAGCCCTATCGGGTATTTTAGTGATAGGTTCTGTAGGAACTGGACGATCCTATTTGGTCAAATACCTAACGAAAAATTACGATTTTCCTTTCATTAAGGTACGAGGGCTTCTTATTCCACAAGAACGAAAGCACCTTTTCATTCTTTCATATACTAGGGGTTTTTACTTGGAAAAGACAATGTTCCATACTAAAGGATTCGGGTCCATAACCACGAGTTCCAGTGCACTAGATCTTGTAGCACTTAGCAACGAAGCCCTATCCATTAGTATTCCACATAAGAAATCCATTCTAGAAAAAAATACAATTAGATTAGCTCTTCATAGACAAACTTGGGGTTTGCGAGCCAAGGTAAGATCGGCTCGGGATCATGGGACCCTTTTCTATCAGATAGGAGGGGCTCTTGTACAAAATAGACTTACTAAGTAATAACCCCATAGAATCTATCTATATAAAGATAAAGAGGCAATCGTGTCAGGAAGCGGGTTTTTCTTTGGCCAAAAGGTACTTCGAACTTGGAACGAGCATGAAGAGATTAACGAGACTTCTTTCTCTTTTGAGTTTTTCTGGCGGACCTGCCGCGCAAGATCTTTGGTCTTCCCCTGGAACCGATGAAAAAAAGTGGATCGCTTCTTATGTACTCGCTCAGAATGATTCTTCTCTATCTATAGTTCATGGCCTATTAGAAGTAGAAGGTGCTCTGGTGCAATCCTTACCGACAGAAAAAGATTGCAGTCAGGTTGATAATAGTCGAGTGACATTACTTCGTCGGTCCGAACTAAGGAATCTGTTAGAAATGTTTTGAAATGGATATTGTTCTCTCTTTGATCAGGGATTGCTATATGAAAAGAAGTGGAGTTTGAAAAAGGGAACGGAATGCTCAAACCGGAACTGCTAGAGGAACGAATTTTCAATAGCATAACTTGGGCTCCTAGAATATGGCGCCCTTGGGACAATCTATTTGATTGCAGGGTTTTGTTCCGAAGCAAAGATATCCGCGGAGGCCGGTTCGTTCGTCCTATTCTGATATTCAGGACCAAGAGGTACTGGATTCTCTTTCGGATAGGCCCTGAAAGGAGAAGAAAGGCTGAAATGCCAACGGACCTCTGTCTATTCTCTAATTCACCCGATCCGATAGTACCCGTTTTTGGAACGTCCAGTGCCAAAGTCACTGAATGGGTAAGTCACCAATCCAATCCCTTTGACAAATCGGATGTCATATTAGATATCATATTCTATATATATAGAAATATCATAGATAGAATAGACATATAGAATTTTTGGTCGGCAAATTCGAAGGAATCATTGAGTGAAAAAGGAGCAAAGAATGACAAAAGACGAGACTCTACTAGTCTTCACTCTTGTGGTTTCCTCTTCCTCGGTTTCTGTTTTCTTATTCGGGATCTTGCTTTTCATGGTTCTCATCTCTGCAACTCGCGATTTTCGCGAGAGAACCAAATCCAAGTTGGTGAAGATCATGATTTGGGCTGGCACGGGGATCGTTTGATCGATTTCCTTGATTTGATCGCTACTTAATGGGCGTGCGCTCAAAGGATACAAACAGGGATTCGCAAACAAAAAGGGGAATTCGTAGTCACTTTTTCCTGTCGCGTAAAAAAAAAGTCTTTACGCGAGAGCAATAGAGGTTGGGATACATCTATCTCTTCTGAGCAACCTCTTTTGGATTCTTAAGACCACCCTTGCAGTAGGATACCATCTGCTTTGGGTTCTTTATTATCTCCTTCGAGGGATTTTTAGGATCGTTCAGGCTATATATATTTAGTCTATTTTGGCTTTTACTGTCTACTTTTCTCAGGGAGATGGTTAAGGACCTCAGAAGATAGAGGAGAGCGCCAGGCCCAGATTTCCGGAATACTTCTACGGGGAATGCTCATT